>NW_025317372.1:0-195164 GCF_018873765.1 Telopea speciosissima
ACACTTTGGATGACCTTATTTGGTCATATTAAGCTTTCACGAAAACTTTTGGCCAAATCGGATAACTTTTATGAAAAATGACCATTTTGCCCCTGACATGGTTCTTGGTACCCAAGCCACCCGATGTGACTTGAAACCATTTGGATAACTTTATTTGGTCATATTGTGCTTACACATAAAATTTCATGGAATTCCGGTATCATTTGGACCTTGATCAGTGTGAAACACCATTTACGTGCTTTCCTCGATATCCATGCCATTTTTAGGCAAAATCTAACCATAGCTGCCACATGGATGGAAAGTACATGTTGAGACCTTCGCGGTGATATGTGGCGCATCAAAATCGGCCATTCGGATCAAAAGATATTGATGTTTGAATGTGGACCTTTAAAATAGAATCTCTAAAAGGAATATATAAAAAAATAAAAAAATAAAAAGTGGGACAAACTGAGTTGACCCGAACCGGGTCAACCCAGTCTGACCCGGCCCAGCTGGACTGTCGGCAGGGGACAAAGCCCCACCATTTAGGCTAAGCCACACAAGGCCCATCACCCATGCCCACCTACCTAGCAGGCCTAGGCACACGCAAGCCCAGGCTGCACAGCAAGCCTAGGCACACGCAAGCCCAGGCTGCGCAGCAAGTCTGGCCACACGTAAGCTAGCCCATCACTCCTTATCCCAGCCATTAAGGCCCCAGGGGTCTTTGAGACCTTTCCTCAAATAGTTTTTCCCCTATAAATAACAGGCCATTTGGAGGGTTTAGAAACCGAGAAAATTCATGAAAAAATTATCATTGTGAGTTCGTTCTCCCCTCTGTCCATCCATTCTAGAGACATCTCCATATCATGCTTCCATAAACATATAAAATTCCTCAAATACCCCTTGTTCACCACTCTTGCCATTCGGGGCAAACACACTTGGAGTGGCTTTCGGTGCCTTCCGATGATAATGGCCATCCAAGGATATGTAGACTGAGCCCAGACACTTCCACGCTTCAAGGGTAGGTTTTATATATCTTTATTTAGTTTTTATGTATTTCTTTTGATTTTCTTTAGTTAAAAGAGGCTGTTTTCAGTTAAAAAATCTTCAAAAATAACACAAGAGTGGTAAATTTTTGAAAATTTTAGGGAAGATGTTCCCCACTGTGCTTGATGTGCATTAATTTTCTCAAGCTCCAAATCATGGTTTTTGCGATATTTTTGCCCCTGTGAAGGATTTCGGATTATGTAAAATCTGAACCTGTGGGCTGGGATTTGGACAAAATCATTATGACCATGTTAAATATCATGTTTTGATTAGTGGGTGTGGGCTCTGGTTTGATCCAATTCGGATCTGTGATGGGGATTTTATATTTTTCTTTGTTTTCCCTTCTTTTTAGCATTTCAGAAAATATTAAAAATAGTATAAATATATAAAAATTCACAAAAAAATTATGGGATACATATTTCATCAGGATTGATTTTATGGGATCATTAATCACTGACATGAATGTTTGATCATTTTCATAGGTGTTCCTTACCATGTTAGGGATGTAGATGTCATTTTTGTATTTGTTGTGAAAATCCAAGAAAATCAGAAAAAAATACATTTCTAAGCATTAAATTCTGTTTTAAGTTGTTTTAGAATGTTTTCATATGCATGCATGCCCACCATGAATCATAACCATGCATAAAAAGTCACTTCTGCCCTCGGGGGTATTTTGGTCATTTTGCGACCAAATCATATTTAGGGCCCTGGAAAGGTTTCTATCACTTTATTTGCATGTTTTAACTTTCATAAGCATGTTTTAAGTATAAGTTTGCATTTTCATGCATATTTGTATTTTTGCCTTAATAGGGGCATTTTGGTAATTTTACCATTTTGTAGTATTGTATATATTTTAATAATTCACATGCATGCCATTAATCATGTTTTAATCATTTCAGCATTTAAATGTGATTTCTTGCCTTTGTACATATTTTGGTCCTCTAGGGGTATTTTCATAATTTTGGCCATTTTGGCTCTACATAATCAGCTAACTTAGGGGTAGTAATTAGGATTAAAACATTAATTTTAATTAGCCTAATTTGGTCCATAAATTTCAACAAAGATAATCAAAACGCAAAAAATAAAATAGTTTAATTAGGTGCATAATACGCATAACACAACAGTATACAATAGAGTTTGGTCTAGGAAGACCGGCCTTCGGCCGGGCGGTTGCTGGGTGCCTAACACCTTCCCAGCCCGTAACTTGACACCTACCCAAAGATCTGGAGCAAACCATCCATTGAGTCATTGGAGTTAATTAGTGCCCTTCTCTGAAAAACGGGCACCGTTTGTGGGTCCTAGACCCTGATCTAGGTGGCGATTCCCTACACCATCAACAACAATCCCCGCACCGCTCCCACACTCGGGGGCACCACGCCAGAAAGAGGTCGCGGATCGATCTTCATCCGTTGCGCCTACAGTGGCGACTCCGCTGGGGATCGTCAAACTTCTGATTAACCATACTCTTTGTTGTATACTTGTTATGTTATACATATTTGTCTGTATATATCATAATTGTATTGATTACATCATGCATCATGTTCGGAGTGAAATCAAACGACGAGGGTACTCCCTGTTGTGTCTCTACCCCCAGGGAGTTGAGACACATCATACTAAGTACTCTGAGATCGGATGATACCCGCTTCCTACATAAGAGTGTTCGAAGTGAAATTAGGCAACGACGATGTTCCTTACGGATATTCTGAGTTCAACTGATGGCCACTTTCTGCACTACACTCATGCACACACTCACCGCATGGAATCACTTTAACCACGTGGTTTAGTCATTGGAACCCATGTGTAGTCATGGCTAATCCACAACTAAGTCACACCCCTTGATACTGTACTTTACGGGTTTAGAATCATCGGCGAGGGTGGTCACTAGTGTGCTGTGGGGTACATTCGATACTCAAAAAAGGCACTAGTTTGATCATTCTGAGATCGACTGATCTACTCCCCTGGTATATCAAAGGAACCACGTACCCATGACTCACTTATACGAGCGATAGGTATATCGGATCTGTCAAGGGTGACCTGTTCTGTCCTATCAGCCTACCCTTTGCATGCATCATGTAGTGGATATAGATCTGAATCATTAGGAATGCCACAAATGTAAAATTGTTTGAGACTTGGATTAGAACTCCCCATTAACTAGTTCTACCCGTTTTAGTTTTCGTCCACCAACGGATAAACATGGTCCATCTTTAACATTAAGATTTGAGTGTTGGTAACTACATCAGCGTTGACTTATGTATCCACACCACGTGGTTAGTACCGTAGGGTGATGCCTACACAATCGATCCGGTGTGATGTACATTTTAACCTAGTAAAGGTACCACATCTCTGTCTCGATGTTAGGGACAGACCAAGTTCATCCATTACATGGTACTTGATCATTGTTTCAACGTAGAATTGGAAATAGGGTTTGTTCTTACCTAAGCCACCCTTGTATGGTTCGGTCATTTTGTTTTGCGCATGATTCTTGCCTTGTGTTCTATCAAAGGAGTGAGTCCATCCCTTAACATCCCTTATAATCTATCATTGAGTCATCTCACCTCAAGTCAAACTTGATCAGGGGTGTGTTTCTCAGTTGTAAGGCACCATTTCCCGACAACAGAATCAATCTCTGTGGGCCGGGAGGGACGATCGTCTTGTCAGAATATCATCACCACCAGTTAGTCAAAGTATTTCATTCACCATGAGCTCAACCGGAAATCCCCCTGTCAGAGAAGAGTCTTTGCAGGAGCAGATGAACAAATTGCAAGAGGCAGTGGCCAATTTGTCAACAATGTTTCAGTCACAGTTTCAGGCTAGTAGACAACCAGAGTATGAGCAGAGTGTTCCTCATACCCCATGGAGCATCTGACACATGATGTTGGATGAAGAGGAAGATGTGGTGTTCAAGCAACACCAAAATCCTGAAGAACCCCCTGAGACAGAGAGGGAGAAGCTTATGCGTGAGAAGTTGGAGAAGCTTGAGTTAGCTTTCAAGAATGTAAAGGGCATCGAGGATCAAATTATTGATGCGGAAGGAATATGTTTCTTTCCTGAAGCGAGGCTTCCTTTGAATTTCAAATACAAGGTTGAGAAATTCACTAGAAAAGGAGATCCTAGAGCCCATCTCAGAGCATATATTGGGCAGATGAGGATAGACAAGCTTACCCCTGAACAGATGGGACATGCCTTCCAGCTGACTCGCAAGGATGCAGCTCTCCAATGGCTCATGAACCTTGACCCGTCTCAGACTCGTACTTGGAATGACATGATCAAAGCGTTCAACCACCAGTACTCTTATAACACTGATGTTGAGCTGACTCGTTGGGATCTCGAGACAACAAAGCAAGAGCCCAATGAGACCTTCACAGCTTACTTGATAAGGTTCCGTGATAAAGCATCACTGATGGTAAATCGCCCCACTGAGCGAGAACAAGTGGCAATGGTCGTCAGAGGATCGCAACCCCACCTCAAGAAGTATCTGTTTCCATAGCCGTTGACTTCATTCAACTCATTGATAATTGCTGGGCAACAAATTGAGGATGAATTATCCTATGGGTCGCTTCCGGAGATGGATCGTTATGCCCCTAGTTCAACTGGGGGCAAGAAGAACTTCCCAAAGAGGGCCCCCGAGGTGAACCTCGTGCTTCCTACTCCAATCATGTCTCTATCATTAGCTCCACCTCCCACCACTTATGCACAGAGGGCGGCTCCACCAAAGAAGCCACTGAGAGAATTCACAGATCGTGGAATGCCATTAAGTCACGTCTTTACCAAACTACTCAATGCAGGTCTGATTGCGGCAGTAGAGCCTCGATTTGTCCCTCAACCTCCACCACGTTGGTATAAACCTGAAAAGTATTGTGTGTACCACACACAACATGGGCACTCTACTGATGATTGTTTGATCCTTCAGCACAAGATACAAGACCTTTTGGAAGCTGGAACATTTGAATTGCATCCCAAACAGCAGCAGCCTAATGTGATGACCAATCCCCTCCCGACACATCCAAAGTGAGGGAAGCAGAATCGCCCGAAGGCGTTAAATTACGATCATTTAATTGATGAGAATAATCTTGCTGGCTGACTTAAAATGATTCCAGGCTCCCAGCCCCGACTAGAAGGGCACCTTTTGACTGCTGCACATTTCAAGATGGCAAATGGCACTATGACACTACTGCATGGAGACGGAGAATGCACACTGAAGATGTTACCGGGTCCGGATATAAGTCCCTTAGGTCTTTAGATTCTCCTTTTGTCGAGTCTCCTTCTGTAAATGCCTCTTGATGTGCTTATTCGATCAGTTATCAATAAATTATCTCTTTTCTACATAAACATTCTTCTCTACTCTTTGCTTTCCCTCAATGTTGAAGATGATCTTCGTGATGATAAAAATGAAAAGAAAAAAATGATGTCGAAGTCTTGACAATAAAAGTTCTTGAGCTTTCCAAACATCTGATCCCCTTCAAATGAGCACGGAGCTTAGAAGGAGATTTCACTTCATTGAACCTGTTAAGGGAGGCCATCCTTGACCGCTAGCTATGCCAAATAAATCCTAAAACATTGGAATCCATTAGTTACCACTTTGAGCCTCAGCCTGCTCATTTGGAACCTATTTTGGCTTACCCTCTAACCCATCACCAAAGTACTCTTGATATACTTAGTCCTAACCGCTCCCAGGGTCTAATTGGAAACATTTTCATATCAAAATTTGACGTTGCCGGGAGCAATAAAGGGAAAAGGAGAGTCCTCGAGACTTAGATTGTGAAAAGAAAAAGCTTATTCCAGAGAAGATTCAAGAACCCAAGCTAGTGACAAAGAAAAAAATGAGATAAAGAAAAAAAACTGTGATGATAATCCAAAAAAAAAAGAACAAAAAAATTCAAAAAAAAAAAAGCAAGAAAAAAAAAAATCAAAAAGTCAAGGGAATGCATTAGTCTGAGCAAGGTTGAGAAAAATCTTACGAGTAACCGGGGGCAAAATTGTCATATTTTTCGATCTAACTTTTGAGGAACAAAATTGTAAAACCTCTTAGTCAAACCTTTGAGAGGAGAAATTGCCAAACCTTTCAGGGTGGAATTGCCAAGCTTTCAATTAACCTTTTGAGGCAAAAATTACTGAATTTTGGTTGGATCCTGGGGGCATATTTGAGCATTTGCCATCTCTTAGAACCCATGTCCTAAACCCCCTTACAACCTAATAAGTCCTCCTAGGCTAAACGCGGTGAGATCTTCGTCGATGGCTCTTAGCTCACCCAGCTATGATGGAACTTAATTATCAAGGCTTTGACACCACAAAAGCACGAACTACGTTTGACCTGATTCCTGGCTTGGGATACGTAGGCAGCTTTCTAGCTCGGTCACACCACCCATCACATCTTTCCATCAAACTTCATTTTCTTACCATCATCAAGATAGAACTACGGTTCGACCTGATTCCTCAAAGGGAGGAAATGTAGGCAGCCTAAAAAAAAAAATAACAAAATAAGAAAAAATCATAAAAAAAAAGAGTCATCACTCATATCATCTCTATCATTCTACTTTCTTACATTCCCAAAGTTTGAATCTCTTCCGATCTTAATCTGTCAGATTTCCAAATCCTTTTCTCACCTTAATGTTCATCCACTGTGCACTTCCTGATCTCACTAATAAAGTCATCATTCCCCAATCATTCTTCATGAAATCTGCCAACCTGGCCATCAACTTCATCATCACCTCTGACTAAGATAAGTCTTTTATCTCAATCGGAACATCCCACCTTGTAATCTTCTATTGTTATCTGGATCCAGTGGCATGATTACACTATTGAAGACTCCGTCAGTTATTTCTAATCTGACATGATACACTGCAGGGTCCAAGTAAAACAAAAAAAAGAAAAGAAGGGAAAAGAAAAAGAGATTCTCTGTCTCTCTTGGATTAAAAGGTAGTCCACTGATACAAATTCAACCGGCAAGCTATCATTGGATGATTCTATAATAGCTGAGTCAGAGGTCAAGCCAAGTCTAGGGACAAGAGAAGATTTGACTTCAAAAGTCACAAGCATAGACACAAAGTAACATGCATCAATGAACATGTCATGTCAACACAGAAGACCAGGGGGCATCAAGAAAGGGTGGTCTATGATTTGGGAAGGTGTTCATATAGATAATGAAACACATCTATCAATCCATTAGAAAAAAAAAAAACATCAATCTCAGCCATCCGAAGATCACCACCAACTCACTATACAATCAAACCATCCAAAAACCATTGCCACAATCCATCATCACTGTCACCACTATCTTCATCTGAACTTGGACTCTCTCCTTTGCATGAACATAGCGTTAGGATTGTGCGCATGAATACATGTTGCGAATTGCATGCTTTTGTTTTGCAGGGAATAAATCACCAAAGTTCGCAAGCTCCTTCAATTAATAGCATTGAGACCATACAAGTCAGACTCATAAATTCGAATTTGTCGATAGAGTGCATCTTCATCCAGCATCGAATTTGCCGATAGAGTGCATTTTCACCCAACATCGAATTTGCCGATTGAGTGCATTTTCACCCAACATTCGAATTTGTCGGCTGAGTGCATTTTCATTCAACATCGAATTTGCCGATAGAGTGCATTTTCACCCAACATCGAATTTGCCGATTGAGTGCATTTTCACCCAACATTCGAATTTGTTGACTGAGTACATTTTCACCCAACATTGAATTTTTCGATAGAGTGCATTTTCACCCAACATCAAATTTGTCGATAGAGTGCATTTTCACCTGACATCGAATTTGCCGATCGAGTACATTTTCACCCAACATCGAATTTGCCGATAGAGTGCATTTTCATTCAACATCGAATTTGCCAATTGAGTGCATTTTCACAACATTGAATTTGCCAATTGAGTGCATTTTCAACCTTCGTGTTGTCTTCTAGTCTAATCTGCCAAGGAGTGCCGATACTAGCTGCACACATTTTTCCCAAATAAGTGTATTTCTCCCCCTAGTGAGTCACTATTTTGTATTACTATTGGAAACCATCAAACCAACATCCACTGTCATTGTTGTTTGTCATAGTGTTATTAGTCTATTGCATCCATGTATCTCTTGCAGGTGTACCGTCTTGTTTATGTCGTCTGTCAGTCGATGGAGAGCCCCGTCAAATTATATTAGTCACAATGCACTGTAAGCTTTACCTGTTTCCGTTGTAGCTAATCGTATGATAAATTACTTTGATTTCATTGAATTTTATTGTACACCGTACTTCATCGATGGTTTCAAATTCCCACATTCATGAGCAAGATGTGGGGAGTTTTCGTTTTTGCTCTCCTTGTGCCAAAATTTGAGTCATTACTTTGATTTTTGTACACTGCGTGTCCTCAGTCAAAGGGGGGCATTCTGTAGACGCTGAATTTTGGCACCTTGGAAGTGTGACTTGGCGATGATGATTAAAGCTCGACTGGCTTGCGTGGTGACCAAATGGTAGAAAATTACCAATTTACCCTTACCCCACTTTTTGTAACCAAACTGTCCCAAGTAGAGCCCAAATCTCTAGGATAGCCTTGTTTAACCATTTTAAGCCCACATGTGAAATTTCACTCCAATCTGATGCCTTTTTGTCAAAATGACTGTCTTACCCCTAGCCTGGTTCTCGGTATCTGGACTGCCTGATTTAGCCCAAAACACTTTGGATGACCTTATTTAAGCTTTCACGAAAAGATTCGGCCAAATCGGATAACTTTTGTGAAAATGACCATTTTGCCCCTGACATGGTTCTTGGTAGCCAAGCCACCCGATGTGACCTGGAACCATTTGGATAACTTTATTTGGTCATATTGTGCTTACACATAAAATTTCATAGAATTCCGGTATCATTTGGACCTTGATCAGTGTGAAACACCATTTACGTGCTTTCCTCGATATCCATGCCATTTTTAGGCAAAATCTGACCATATCTACCACATGGATGGAAAGTACATGTTGAGACCTTCGCGGTGATATGTGGCGCATCAAAATCGGCCATTCGGATCAAAAGATATTGATGTTTGAATGTGGACCTTTAAAATAGAATCTCTAAAAGGAATATATATAAAAATAAAAAAAATAAAAAGTGGGACAAACTGAGTTAACCCGAACCGGGTCAACCCAGTCTGACCCGGCCCAGCTGGACTGTCGGCAGGGGACAAAGCCCCACCATTTAGGCTGAGCCACACAAGGCCCATCACCCATGCCCACCTGCCCAGCAGGCCTAGGCACACGCAAGCCCAGGCTGCGCAGCAAGCCTGGCCACACGCAAGCCAGCCCATCACTCCTTATCCCAGCCATTAAGGCCCCAGGGGTCTTTGAGACCTTTCCTCGAACAGTTTTTCTCCTATAAATAACAGGCCATTTGGAGGGTTTAGAAATCAAGAAAATTCATGAAAAAATTATCATTGTGAAGTTCGTTCTCCCCTCTATCCATCCATTCCAGAGACATCTCCATATCATGCTTCCATAGACATATAAAATTCCTCAAATACCACTTGTTCACCACTCTTGCCATTCGGGGCAAACACACTTGGAGTGGCTTTTGGTACCTTCCGACGATAATTTCGGCCATCCAAGGATATGTAGACTGAGCCCAGACACTTCCACGCTTCAAGGGTAGGTTTTATATATCTTTATTTAGTTTTTATGTATTTCTTTTGATTTTCTTTAGTTAAAAGAGGCTATTTTCAGTTAAAAAATCTTCACAAATAACACAAGAGTGATAAATTTCTGAAAATTTTAGGGAAGATGTTTCCCACTGTGCTTGATGTCCATTAATTTTCTCAAGCTCCAAATCACGGTTTTTGTGATATTTTTGCCCCTGTGAAGGATTTCGGATTATGTAAAATCTGAACCTGTGGGCTGGGATTTGGACAAAATCATTATGACCATGTTAAATATCATGTTTTGATTAGTGGGTGTGGGCTCTGGTTTGATCCAATTCGGATCTGTGATGGGGATTTTGTATTTTTCTTTGTTTTCCCTTCTTTTTAGCATTTCAGAAAATATTAAAAATAGTATAAATGTATAAAAATTCACAAAAAAATTATGGGATACATATTTCATCAGGATTGATTTTATGGGATCATTAATCACTGACATGAATGTTTGATCATTTTCATAGGTGTTCCTTACCATGTTAGGGATGTAGATGTCATTTTTGTAGTTGTTGTGAAAATCCAAGAAAATCATAAAAATACATTTCTAAGCATTAAATTATGTTTTAAGTTGTTTTAGAATGTTTTTATATGCATACATGCCCACCATGAATCATAACCATGCATAAAAAGTCATACGCCTCTGGGGTATTTTGGTCATTTTGCGACCAAGTCATATTTAGGGCCCTGGAAAGGTTTCTATCACTTTATTTGCATGTTTTAACTTTCATAAGCATGTTTTAAGTATAAGTTTGCATTTTCATGCATATTTGTATTTTTTCCTTAATAGGGGCATTTTGGTAATTTTACCATTTTATAGTATTGTATATATTTTAATAATTCACATGCATGCCATTAATCATGTTTTAATCATTTCAGCATTTAAACGTGATTTCTTGCCTTTGTACATATTTTGGTCCTCTAGGGGTATTTTCCTAATTTTGACCATTTTGGCTCTACATAATCAGCTAACTTAGGGGTAGTAATTAGGATTAAAACATTAATTTTAATTAGCCTAATTAGGTCCATAAATTTCAACAAAGATAGCAAAACACAAAAAATAAAATAGTTTAATTAGGTGCATAATACGCATAACACAACAGTATACAATAGAGTTTGGTCTAGGAAGACCGGCCGTCGGCCGGACGGTTGCTGGGTGCCTAACACCTTCCCAGCCCGTAACTTGACACCTACCCAAAGATCTGGAGCAAACCATCCATTGAGTCATTGGAGTTAATTAGCGCCCTTCTCTGAAGAACGGGCACCATTTGTGGGTCCTAGACCCTGATCTAGGTGGCGACTCCCTACACCATCAACAACAATCCCCACACCGCTCCCACACTCGGGGGCACCACGCCAGAAAGAGGTCGTGGATCGATCTTCATCCGTTGCTCCTACACATAGCTGCCACAAGTCAAAACCATGGTGAGGGCATTCTAAGAGGAGCTCCTTAAATCTTTCCGTGAATTTAGAAAATGACTCATTTGATTTCTGCCTAAACTGGAGTATGTCACTCTTGTGTTTATTAGTTTTGTAAAGAGGGAAAATTTTTATCAAGAAGACAATGGTAAACTGATCCCATGTGGTGATGGAATTAGTAGGCAGCCCATAGAGCCACTTCTTGGCTTGGTCTTTTAAGGCAAAGAGTATAAACCTAAGCCTAACTGCATCATCAGTCAGATTCTGGACCTTAATTAGAACACAGACCTCAAATTTTCTAAGGAAGAGATATACATCCTCATTAGCCATCCCATGAAAATGAGGTAGCATGCTAATGAAGTTGGTCTTGAGTTCATAGTTGTTCCCTGTAACAAAAGGCAGACTAATGCATGAGGGTTATGCAGCCTTGGTAGGGTAAAACATATTCTTAAGAGTCTTGGGTTGGTCACCCATGGTCAAAGGTGGTAGAGAAGGTGGTCTTCTAATAAGACGATTACTTGAATCACGAGTCCACACCTTAGCCACCTAAACAGATATGAGGTCTCCTTTAGAAAAATTAAAGAAAAATAAAACACTTAAAAAAAACTAGAAACAAGAGGGAGTCCAAAGTAGATAGTGCATCTATCCCTCAAAAAATGAAACAATGGTTCAAAAGCTGTAAGGATGCCATATAGGTTGATAGCAAGGGAACCCGTATAGTCTTCTATAGCCACCTATGTGCTACTCCAATATGGATTCTGATGTAGAGTGGAGGTCTACTATACGTTTATGTTTTCAACACTCTCACTATGTCGCTTTCTTGTTATCAAGAGTGGTCACCTCCAAAGATAAGTCACATGTCAATCCATCCAACAAAGTCAAGATGTAGCGTCATAGGTAACTTAATCCTATGAGGGACATCAAAAGATGGAGGGTTGAAGCATATGAAGGACTTTAGATTGGGCGCACATTATTTGAAACAAAAGAGAAACAAGAAGAGGTTTTCAAAAACTGATTTTTTTTTTTTCCAGAAAAAGAAGAGAAAATAATAAACTAAAACACTTCGAACTACTTAAAAATCAGAAAAATAAAATGGACTATAATCTCCCCAGCAACGGCGCCAGAAACTAGTTTGAGTTAAAATAAAACGGTCAATCGTAGCTACGAGTCGAACACGAGGAGATATACGCCACTCTATTTAAATAACTTTAAAAATAATGCAAAGTGAACCGAATCAACCGAATCAATTAAAGTACTAAATTAAACTAATGGATCCTACTCACAAGCATCTAACCTATTAAACTAAAGTGAATTGAGAGCAATAAAGGAATAAAAGAAACATATCAAATTAATGCAAATTGGAAGTACTAAAAGTGCAGCCACATATCCACAAAACCAAAATAACCACATAAATGAAATAAAACAAATAGAGGGACAAGAAGAAGAAGAAAGAGAGAATGAGATAGAGGAGAGGGAGAATGAGATTGAGAGTTTGGAGAATGCGAACCTAGATGTGCTTGAACCGGATTAATTAAAGAAGCTTGAATGAATACTTGCATGAACTTACCATGACCTCCTCTTCTAAATCTCCAAGTCTTGTCATCAACATATGAGCTTAGACTAGGAGGCTTTAAACTAGAACTATCACAACCATTAAACTAGGCTTATAAAATCAAAACTAAGAACATGAAATCAAAACTGAGAACTTGAAAGAAAATAATCTTATGAAACTAAAACTAAAAACTAGAAAGCCAAAAATCACAATTTTGAAAGCAAGAAAGAGAAGAAAATTTTACTAAGTAAATGAATGAATTTTATAAGAGAGGTAGGGGGTATACATAGGGGGAAGAGAAGAGAAGAAAGAAGAGGGAAGTGTAGGAGAAATATTCCCTAAGAAAAGAGAATATTCTCTTCTCCTTCCTCTTGTACAATGCCTTGAATCCTAAGAAAAAAGAAAAAAATAGAAAGAAGAAGAAGAGAAGATTGTTTACATAGACCTTCTATTTCTAGAAAAGTAAACTTCCAATTCTAACAAGTGCTTTATTTTCTTTGTAGATATCTTCTCCAAGCAATAAAATCAAAGCATCTTTGATTTTTCAACCTTCCATAGATGAGAAAATATCTTTTAAAATAAATCTATCCCAAGAATTCCAAAAGTGCCCTTGGAAAGTTGGAGGAGAGAGAGAGTGATGACTAGGATTCCACTCATAATTAATGAAATACCAAATCTGTCCTTCAAAAAATGTGGAGCATGGGGTGTTTATATAGGTCTCAACATTGTGTTTCTTGCGAAAAATCACCCAAAATAGATCCAAATTTCGTCCAATTTGGAGTTGGGGAGCCCAAGATATCTCAAGTTGAAGTTGGACTGTCCAGAGCCCTTTAAATGGAATCTCTCGGCTAACAGAAAAACTTCTCAGAATTGCACTAAAGCCCCTCGAATCTGAACTTCCCCTTTACTTTGTCCCCGGCCGACTGTCAATAATTATAAATAAACCCCTACAGACCATTTTCGCGCGTCGTTATGGAAACGGCCGTAACTTCTTCGTTTTAACTCGGAATCAAGTGTCATTTGAATCGTTGCAAAGCTGACTTGATGGGCTACGCATCCATACTATTAATCCCTCTAAAGAGCTTAAAAACATTTTCTTAGCATCATTTCCTCCATTTTCATAAGAAGTCACCTAAACCTTGAAAGGCACAAGAAAGCACAGAGTAACATTGTCTAATGTGGTAAAATATATGCTTTATGTCCTAAGATTTCACACATAAATGTGCTAATCATGACACAATCTCGACACTGGATAATTATTGAAGTTATGGGTGTGGCAAATGCTAGTTATTGATTTGATATTTTGTGTGACAGGATGCCACCCACCAAAGATTAGTCGGTTGTACACGATAACTTCAAGATGCAAAATGGTAATACTAGTGTCTTAGATTCTTCCCAGCGCACTGGAAACCGCACTCGAGTAGCAAGTAAGAAGACGCTTTTGACTGCACGAATGTATAGGGCTATCATAAGGGCACATGTAGAGGTTTTCAAAGGATCCAAGATGCCGAGACCATTGGTGATGAGGGATTGGCCACCTGGGTGTGGACCAGTATAGAAAATCCTCTTTGATGTAGTGGATAAGTTGGACTTACCTTACTATACTCCGGGATCCCCACCAAGAGATGAAGCCGAATATTAGGAAGTGGACAGACCAGAATCACCATTCTACACTCCAAGGTCTAGTGACCATTCACCACAGCCCTCAGTAGATAAGTTTTGTTTTTGATCAAAGGGTGAATGGGAAGTGAAGGTCTTAGTGAGAGATGAGGATATGAAAATTTGGAAACCACACAGGTGCCATTGAGAACTTTTAAACCTTTCTATTCATGTTTCTTTTATTGTTTTGTTTTGCTAAAACATATAGTTTTATTTAAATTTAGAAGAAACTTGTTTTAATTGGATAAGCATTTATGCTATTTTTAATAGAGTTGGCTATTCTCAGCAGTTGGTTCTTTTATTTTGTTTTGATTATGTGATTGATGGTTACATAAGTCGTTATTCTCTCCCATAGTGTAATCAACCGTCGTGAATGGATGATAGGATGGGCCTATAGAGGAATAGAGGAAGGCATTATTGTTACTTAGCCCTTGAAGTATTAAGGAAGTGTGTTGACTGCATCAAGGGGAAGATGGTAACTTCATGATAGTAGTGGTGATGCTAGTCAACACTTGAGAAGGAAGTAAACTAGAAAATCAAACTAGAAATCCTGAGTTTAGGTTGAGATTGACTTTGGGGAATGATATTTTAAAATATAGTGTTCAAACAAGTCAATTAAAATACCCCATCTGGCACAACCAAGGGCTACCCGAGAACCTATCCTCTCAAAATTTACAATACAAGGTGGGTGATAGCAGGATATTTCGTAAGATCGTAGGGTCATAGATTTGACACTTAGGCTCAGCGAGTAGAATGATTAAGATCCCTTGTACAAAGTCACTTAAGGATGAGGGTAAAGTGTCTGCGATTGTGAGATGGTTGGAAGGGTTTAGTATGAAATGGTGTTTGAAATTAATTAAGTTTTCTCAGGGATGCAAGGTTGTTGCATCAAAGCTATTTTAGAATCAAGATTGGCCTTCAGGGGAAGGCAGAACACCTCAATACCAGACAGTACCAAAGATTTCCATTGAGAAGGAGAAGGTTTGAAGGATCATTACTGTAGCACCCTACCGTCAAGTCACAAATGAAGGAAGACTTGAGAGTCGGTATCATGGATCTCCTCGAGGATATGAACTTCAACTGGTAAGCCACAACCAATCTAGTAAGTTGAACTATAAATAATCAGGCAGAGCGAGTCTACATGTGTGAGTATGAATGTTTTGAGAAGAAAAGGAAAGGACCATTGAGTTTAGTTGCCGGTGTTACTGTAAGGTCTAAAACAGGCTATGGGATAGTGTGTTGAGGTTCTGCTAAGCGTGAGCAATTGGCAATTGCATCCACCAGAAAAACCACGAACTAAGGGTAGGTTCATCTTCTGTGTGCCCTGTGTAGATTATATACTACTAGCCAGCAGTGATCTTGACTTTTTGGGAGATCAAATAGTTTCTTTCCTACGATTCTGATATGAAAGGCATACCCATGTACTTGGGTTCGTGGCAAGTCATGGTAAGTCGTGGTGAAAAGGAAGACCATCTTGAGTTGTCACAAAGAGCTTTTATTAACAGGATCTTATTGAAGTTTGACTTATCCAATGATGTGGGAGGATGCACCTATCCACAAAGGGGACAACTTGAACTATGAATGGTGTTCGAAGGAGATTCTTGAGAGTGACTCCCTGTAGGACGAGCCTTATGCTTTAGCTGTGGTCAGATTGATGTATGCACAGGTGTGCGGCATTCGTAGTTAGCGTGCTTGGGAGTTTTTCAGTCTGATGTAGGACTGGATCTTTGAATCACAGATGAGAGGGTGGTGCGGTACTGACTAAGTGCCAGAGAGTTCGGGCTAGTCCATGGGAAGGATGACTAACTTGGTATAACCGGATAATTAGATTCAGACTCCAGTGGTTAAACTGATTGGAGAGGTTTTATAGGGAAATGGAAAGGTGTCAAGCAGACCATTATTAGACTGTTGTTGCTCTATTCACCATGTAAGAAGTGTGATGGCGATTATGAGACGATCGAGCGGGTTGTTTGGTTAGGCTTTTTGCTGCAGAACTAAAGGTTGTTGACTCTGTCCCTAAACCCCTGTGGTTGAAGTGAGACAAGGATTCTGCAGTTATCTACCCAAAGGAACATCGAAAGGCAAACAGCTCAAGGTATGTAGGGACAAAGTATTTTCCTATCCAAGAAGAGGTGACTGAGGGAGAGGTCGATGGTGTTTACGTCCCTACTGGGCAGTTGGTGACTGAATCTTTTCCTATGGTTTCGCTACGTAGAGTTTTTCTCTGAGGTCATGCTTCAGGAGACAAACTAGTACAGTACGAGCAAAAGTCCCTAGATTCATGGAGGTATAGAACAGCTTGGTACTTGACATGTTTGTTTGGGTGATGGTAGCGTGATTCCTGAGGTTTAGTGGGAGTCTGGATTGTTTTGACAGTCATAACTATTATATTCATGATATGTCGGTTTAGTGGGAGTATGTTGCTCCCCTTTTGATTGTTGTATGAACTCTCTATTTGACTAGTGTTTTCTGTATTTCTGCTATCTTGATGCATTTACTGGTTATGGTTTATTTGTACATTGTTGCATGACATGTCCTATATGTACATAATGGAATATTTTAGCCAAGATTTTACGATGGCGGCATTTAGCCAAGGATAACAAAATGGCAATTAGCCATAGGAGGTATTTAGCCAAAGATAATGAAGTGGCGATTAGCCATAGGCTGTATAAAGCCAAAGTTCTTTAAAATGATGGATAAAGCTATGGGCAGTAAGCCAAAGTATGGTGTTAACTCCAGTTCATGGCGGTTTAGCCCAAGTATGAGTTAATATCAAAGTGCACTACTTGTGAGGATTATCAAGGTAGAGGACCTACGAGGAAATGAGCATGTACTTGCTGATCACTTGTTATGCTCTTGTTTCCTTGTTGATATATATACCCAAAGAGGTTCGAGTTAATAGGTCATTTGTGATTATGATGACAGAAAATTGCGTGCCACATATTGAGGCATATCTGCTGCTGTCATTCGATACAAGTGGATATTAATAAGAATCAAAGTAATTTTGAGTGAAAATGGGATTCTGGCCAATTCCAATAAGATATGAGTATTAATTTTGCCTAAGTGGGAGATTGTTGGGTTTTGGGCTTCATTAGTATATCTTATCTCTATTGGGCCCATAAGGTAAATATTAATAATTCACTCCAGGTTTAAGTCAGGGGTATAACTGACCTTACAAATTGTTAGAGTGTGATTAGGGTCAGGGAGAGTATTATATATTCAACCCTAAGGTCCCCACAGCGGTCACTTGTTGTTTTGAATTCCTACTCACGGGAGAAAGGGTGAAAAAGGGCTGTGGAAGGCTAAAGGGAAGGAGAAAAGCTTGGGGATCGACTACAGCCGCCATTAAACAAGGTATGTTATTTATGATTCTTAGTTATGGTGTTCCAAATCTATATGGGTATATGTGAATGGGTTGATTGGGGTTTGTAAATCCCTACGACATCTTTATCAAATTTTGGTGAGTTTCCTTGTGAGATCCTTGAAAGAATTGATGCAAGACCTTGGCATTGATATGCACAGAGCTGGAAGCTCTAGTATGCCGCAGTTGCTGGAAGGCAACAAGCCTTCGGGGCTGTTTTCCACTTATCTCCCTTGTTGGTGCTGGCCAATCGCAGGAGGGTTTAGAATCTGCCAATTCTAATCTGATTTTTAAATCTTTGAGTCGCAGGGTCGAATTAGTGATTGGAGGGAAGATAGAGGGAAGTCAGGCAAAAAAGCCACAAAATCCACTCCTTCAATGCTAAACAGGTATGGTATCACAATCTCCTACTCAAGAGTCGAGTGGGAAGACCAGATCAAATTAAAATTGAAAGATAGGTGTAATTTGAAGGGTATATAATTGAAACTAATCCGCAATATTTGTTATTCTCTGTTAATGTTTGTAATCATAAGAGCCTGCTGTAAGGAGTAAGATAGATGCTTTTTTGCTTTTTTCATGCTCTTAGGAAGTGTTAATTTGTTAAGTCACCCTGACTATATAACTCAAGCAGTTCAGTGGTAATTCGTGATCTACCTAGATCTGTTGTTAAAAAGATTTATCCAAAAAAAAAAAAAGAAGGGAGAGGGGAGAGAGAGAGAGAGCCGAAGGGTACAATAGCAGTTCAAACTCGGAAGAGCTTAAACTTCAAAAAGAAATCATTTAGTACAACCCAGAAAAAGCTTAAATGTCTAATAAGAGAGAACTGTATATGTTCTTAGGTCTCAAGCTTACAGTAAGGAGGCAAA
This sequence comes from Telopea speciosissima, assembly GCF_018873765.1. Taxonomy (NCBI): domain Eukaryota; kingdom Viridiplantae; phylum Streptophyta; class Magnoliopsida; order Proteales; family Proteaceae; genus Telopea; species Telopea speciosissima. The sequence continues at coordinate 18,540 of NW_025317372.1, forward strand.
CCATGGATAAGAGGAGCTCTGTACTCTCATCCATTTCATTTGTAACTAGTCTAGATTTCGAAGCTGAAATCAACTGAATTACTGAGCTCAACAGTAGACTCTAAGGCCTAGTATGCACATGCCAATAGTAATTACAAAGTTAAAAACATTGGATGGACTAATGTTTTTTTCTTGCAGAAAAGATTGCAAGGCCATTTTGTCGTTGCCGCTGCTAGGGTTGTCGCGAGGTCAAGAGATGGAGAGAGACAAGAAAGGGAGAAGAGTGAAAAGGGGGAAGACGAAGGGGGTTGGGTTAATGGGTTTCGTTAGGTTTCAAAATTAAAAAAGAAAATGGGCAGGGTGTTGGTCAAACAACGGTCCAGGGATCAAACCATGGCTCCCTAGGGAAACCAATTATAAACCAATTAGGGTTTTGCATACCCTGGGATATCCCATGGTGTCCCATGGGTGCCCCATTTAATTTTTAGGGCTTCCCATGGTCGCCCATGGGAACCCTGGTGCATCCCTGTTAGGGTTTCTCCTTCTCTATTGCGCCCCATAAAATTAATTATCGCAATAGGGACAGAGAAACTCATCTCAAGTCCATCACATGACAAGAGGGATCCATCCCTGACTCGAATACGCAGCGGAAATTAATCGATTCGAGTTTCTTTCGCATCCCATAAATATTAAACAATTAAAACAGAAGGAATTAATCAAGAACTGCTAACCTGGTGAGCCTCAAGTGTTGCTCCTCCAATAGACAATGGTTCTTCCTCCAGTGAGCGCTCCAAGCAAACAGATCTGAACCTCCAATGGTGCTACCAACATTCTACACGCCAATCCCAGATGCTCTCAAACTCCTCAGCACAGATCTAGGGTTTCACAAACCTTAACTCTCAAACACAGGTGAGTGAAGCAAAAAGAAGAAGAGAGATCACAAGAGAGAGAGAGAGTGACCAAAACACAGGAGAGAGGGGGCCAGGCTGAAACGCAGAGCACTTTTTTTTTCCCTCCTGCATTTTATGGTCCTTATATATGGATGAGGGTTTAATTAAAACCCTGATGGATTGCTTTAATCCCAGTGCGAGTCTGTCTCTCTCTCTCTCTCTCTCTCTTGTTTGGTAGTTTTGTTTAAACTCAAAGTGCTTCAAAGGTGAAGAAGCAGAATCTAATAGGGAAAGTATTAATTAGATTCTTTATTTAATTATTAATGTATAATTATAATTAGCACCAAATCCATTAATTAAATAAAGAGCCCATTAACTTAGCAAATTCCAAATAACTCCCTATATGATAACTATTATCATATACAACCCCCCACTAATCAACACCATCATTATGGAATCTAGGGCATGTACACATGTACTGCCAAACCCCAATCCATAGTACATGTCCATATATGAGCGTTTGTGCATCTGATCGGGTCCCACAAAACTTGATTAAACACTTTATTTAAAATAACTATAAATAATGTATCATTTTATGTAAAATAGGTTTTTGCAAAACCATTTCTAAAACGGCATTAGATCCAGATTCTGATCCGACCACGCACAGACAATCTCTATCTTGGTGTTCCCCAATCGGGCAGTGGTGACCGTGTTGGATAACTCCTTCACTCACAAAGTGTTCACGCATTCCCAAAACACCGGCTTTGACTCGCTTGAGTCTCGGTCATTGATGAACCAAAGAATGCGATCACACTTTGCAGTGACAGGGTTCCCTCAGGTATAGGGTATCGGTGACACATGTCTATCCCTTCCACAACTGGCAGTAATACATGAGGGAATCGACAAAGTAGATTCTTCGCCAATGCACACATTAAACATGTGAGCACTCGCATTCGTACCCTGACATCGCATGTTTAGGCATACCCAATGCAACGACCATATGACAATGGTGCCCAACCCAAACCCTAGTCGTGACTACCATTTTAAGTAAAACTTATGGACACATAATGCTCAAAAAGTTTATATCGCATGTGATAATATTAAACTAAAATGTATAAATGTTCAATACAAAGGTGAACCGGGTTGAACCGGACCGAATCGGGTTTGATGGACACACACTTGTCCAACAATCTCCCACTTGTACATCAAAGCCAATTCCCCATACATTTTAAACCCATGCCCTCCATGTGTTTCTCAAACACTCCTGGTGACAAACCCTTTGTCATGGCATTAGACACATTTTCAGTTGTATCCACTTTGGAGATACTCACGTCGCCTTGCTGGATAATCTCTCTGATGAGGTGATACTTCCGTTGCACATGCTTGTTCGTCTGATGAGCCCTAGGCTCCTTAGCTTGTGCAATGGTCCCTCTACTGTCACATAACAGGGGAATAGGGCCTTTGACAAGATCAGAGACTACTCCAGAAATGTTAGGAAATTCCTAACCCAAACACCTTATAAGCTACATCACATGATGCAAGGTGTTCTTAAAAAATTGGGATCGGCTGTATATATCTATTTTGTACTCCTCTAAATAATGGCACCTCCACTCATTAATCTCGTAACAATTCATAATACCTACTGCATAGCAAACATCCAGCCTCGTACACAACATAGTGTACATAAGACTCCCTACTGCTGTGGCATAGGGAATCCTCTTCATCTCTTCAATGTCTGTCTGAGACTAAGGACATTGAGATCTGAAAAGACTGACTCCATGTCTGAAGGGAACACTTCCCCTCTTGGAGTTCTCCATGCTAAATCTGGCCAGGACTTTGTCTATATAGGTAGCTTGTGACAAGCCTAGCATCCTTTTCTGATGATCTCTCATGAGTTTGATCCCAAGGATATAACTAGCTTCGCCAAGGTCTTTCATCGAAAATGTTGTGGATAACCACTGTTTTACTGATGAAAGAAATCCTACATCGTTACCAATCAACAATATGTCATCTAAGTATAAAACAAGAAAACATACTGCCCTCCCACTGATCTTCTTGTAAACGCATGATTCATCCATGTTTTAATCAAAACCAAATAATTTGATTGATTGATCAAACTTGATGTTCCAGCTCTTGGAAGCCTGCTTCAGCCCATAAATGGACCTCTGTAATTTGCACACCTTTCTTTCTTCCTCTAAGGAAGAGAACCCCTCTGGCTGTTCTATGTAGATTTCCTCTTGTAGGAACCAGTTCAGGAATGCAGTCTGCACATCCATCTGCCAGATTTCATAATCCAAGTGTGTAGCGATAGCCAATAAAATCCTGATGGATTTCATCATCGCCACTGGTGAAAAGGTTTCCTCATAGTCTATACCCTCTTTCTGGGTATAGCCCTTTGCCACCAATCTCGCTTTGAATCTTTCGACCTTTTCATGTTATACCCGTACCCCGGGATATAATTAAATATCATTTCTTCTCGTGACGTGTAGATACCGCTGCCATGTATGCTGGTGACCTGTTCTCCATGATGGTCAAACCTAGCTACAAAATCGTTGACCACAGCACGGGTTTGCCTGTGGAGGAAAGATTCCTCAACCGCCAGTGGGGAAAGTTCGTTGACGGCGACTTCGTCGACTACCCTCCAAGTACCAGCCCGGGAAGCGAGGAGTTCAGGAGAGAGCATCCTGGACCGTCACCTCAGTTGGATAATTTGTTCGGTGATGAGCTTAGCATTGCCGTGGCGAAGCTGTTCGGGGTCATGGGTAATAAACCATGATAGGGGAAAAGTAAGTTCTAGCCTCAAGACTTATTAATTATTCTTCCCTTGGTAACCTCGAAGTGCGGGTCCAGGCTTGAACTGCTCGAGCTATTTCATGAGAGACGGGAATAATTTAAGTTCGAGTCCCACGTACCTTTAGGAAGTACATTGGGGACTTATACCCATCTCTTATGAACCCATCTAAGAATGGGCTTTTCCCTAATTAAGGTTGTGGGCAGGCCCATTTAACCTATTGACCCAATGATGGGTTATTCCATCCACTTACCCACATAGGACTAATGGGTTGACCCATTAGGCCTCATGACCCATTTGTCTAGAGGTACCCAAATACCCATTTATTATAAATGAGTCCATGAGGGAGAGAGAGAACATTACTTCTCCTTCATCATTCTCTTCTACCCTAAATCGTGGAGGAGAGAAAGAGGAGAGAAAGAGGAAGAGGAAGGTGAAGAGGCTTGGAGGAAGGTGGAGACCCCATCTCTTGGGCCACAAATCGTGGAGCTCTCTCATCTTGGGGGTAGGTAAGCTATTGAAGCTTCTTCCTTCTTCTATTTTGGATTTTAAAAGGGGTTGGGTAATGGGAGAGATTGACCTAGATCTCTCTTGGAACCTAGGGAGTCGATGGAGCATTAAAGCCCAAGCTATGGTGGAGTTATTTCACTCCATTATGAGCTCTAATGTAAGGGTTCTCATTGCCATTTGAGAGATTTAAGGTTGGACCCTAATGAGCTTAGGATGGAGTTTCCTAGAAGTTCTTGTGCTTTAAAACCACTTGAAAATGGGGTCCTTGGAGGGGAATCCTTCGGATTTTGGACCTGAAGGTGTGAGGGTTTACATGTGGTTTCAGACCTGCAAGAAACCACCCTGAAATTACCTTCCCGAGAAGGCCCCTGTGAAGGTCGGATTTACACTCGGTTTCAGTTTTCTGAAACCACATCTGCATCCGACCTTGACTAAAATTGTCCTGAGCCCCTGTGAAGCTCGGATTTACACTCGGTTTCAGTTTTCTGAAACCACATCTGCATCCGACCTTGACTAAAATTGTCCTGAGCCCCTGTGAAGCTCGGATTTACACTCGGTTTCAGTTTTCTGAAACCACATCTGCATCCGACCTTGACTAAAACTGTCCCGAACCCCCGGTTTCCTAGGATTTACATGTGGTTGCAGAATTTGGGCATGAAACCACTCCTGCAACCACTTTGTTTCTGAAACCTTATACTAAGTGATTATGGGAGACCTTTTGGGAATCCTTTCCCTTTGCTCGTTTAACCTTATTTCACTCTTTGTATAGGTTAATATATTCATTTTTGTGGCTTATTGCTTGATCGAGGCGACAACTGATAATCGTGGTGCTTGGCGTATACGTTGTGAGTGGGTTTGGTCGTTTGGGCCTGTTATTATTATTGCATTATATATTATGTAATCATTATAATTAATAAGCATGTTTGCACATATTGCATACTCTTATATACAATTGTTATAATGTTGATCGGTAATGTTGTACCTTGATGGGTCTCGGTGCCGGTGGGTACCGTGCGGAACCCGAACACTATATACATTTATGAAGAAATTATGTTGAATGTCATGTTGAATCGTATGCGCCATGCCGTCTTGTAACGGGCACTAAACCGGATGAAAAGTTGATGCGCCCGGATTACCTCTCGGGACGATAGGACTTGCATGTAGTATATTGTGGCTAGGATTTCACACCCTTATGCTACGACCCTTACCAACAGGGGTTTAGGTGTTGGGTAATCAGTACACCGGATTCGTGGAGGTGGGAGAGGCCAGTCATGGTAGTATTGGTTATCAGGGGTCTGCCACTGAGTGGTCTTGGAGGCTTCGATCGGCGTAGGTCCCACGTGACAATTGAGGTTTCATTGTGGCGATAAGTTAAGTGACCCACAGTGTCTCCCGAGTTGTCACAGTAGCATATGCCATTGACTTAGTTGTTTGTTAGGTGGAAAAATGGACTTAACATGTGCATGCATCATTGGACTATGTGAATTGCGTGTTTGTGCATCCCCATCCCCTCACTGGCTCAGTGGAGCTAACCCCTCGTGCGCACACTTTTTAGATTATGATGCAGGTGACGGATATCTCGCGGGACTTGGAGTTCAGCCCTCGGGATACGATGAGATTGGTGAGGAGGAACCGGAGGCCGTGTTTGAGGAACATGGCGACGGGTGTCCTTGCGATGATTGTGCCTACGGGCCGTGAGGATATTCGGGACTTGATCCCTTTTGATTTACTTTTGAGGCTAAGGCCTATATTGAAACATTTACTGTTATACCATTTTGATAGTTATTAGATGGTCATTGGAAATGTAACTAATTACTGTATTTATCATCTAGCCTTTGAACATCTTGTAACTATTCGATTATACGCTTCCGCAATACTACTGATCCTTGGAATGTAATATTCCTCTTTTTCTGCATTCTAATATTATATTGTGTTAATATTGGTTATGACTGTGCGTTGGGACACTATGTCAGTGATCCGGACGGTTTAGTAGGATGACACGCGTCGTCCTAGTCACCCTTTATATGATATTATATTCCTTGTCTGGAATAGGGGCGTGACAGCGTGGTATCAGAGCGAGATGCTCTGCACCAGCCACAGTCTAGCGGATTTGTGATTTACTCTCCACAATAGGTTGCTAAGTTAAAAGCTTCCAACACTGCATAATTGGAATGTGTGTGAATGCTAGGGAGAAGACTAGTTTAGGGTGAAAGCCGAAGACAATAGCAAATGATAGGCACACAGTGGAAGGAAAGACATGTGTATATATTTATAGATATATTCCTTCGTTTCAGCTGTGAATACATTTTCCATAAGCCAAATGAGTGATTACAAAAAATTCAGCTGAACTGTAAACTTCAAATTCTTACAACCAAGAAAAAAAAAAAAAAAAAAAAAAAATTTTTACTACATGGTAAGACAAATAGCTAGGAGTCCATAGAGAGCATGGTGGCAATGGACAGGAGGTCTACTGCTCCATCTCATCATCACTGCTGGGCTCATCCTCTGTGCCCTCATCATGGAGGTAGGAGTGCAAGTCCTCCATTTGCTGCTCGAAGCTCTCCATGCGTCTGTCTGATGCATCGAGCCTAGTGTTCACTCCTTCAAACCCCTGAGCCATGCTGGTACTCATCTGGCCCAAAGCTGCAAGAATCCTATCGATGTCTGACCCACTAGGAGCAGTGCCGGATGAAGAGGCCGCATGCACAGCCGGTTGAGGAGGAGGCTCCTGTACCTGAGGCTCAGGCCCGTGGCCCTCTGCTGGGACCAATGGCTCCCCATCACTATATGCATCCATCGCAATTCGCATCCTCGCCACTGCATTACGATCTAGAGGTGGATCTTCGGTTAAGTCTTGATCCTCCTCACTCAAGTCAACTCCAAAATGCTGGAAAATAGTGGTGAGCAACCTCCCATAGGGTAAATCTAAGTTCTTCCTGGGATTTCGCCCCGCATGATCCATGGTCCGCATGATAATGTAGGGCAGGCAGATGGGAATGCCTTTGTAGAGGTGATAGGCCACATAGCCTACGAAGATGGAAGGCATGGTGCGGTGACCTGCTATAGGCACGATGTTGTGCTGCACAATCCGGCTCAATATCCTGGGAGAATTAGCAAAAGAAGTCTCAGGCACTTTCTTCTCGAATGCCCCACGTGTAAGCTCCCTGTATAATTCCCTGTATGCCTCTCTCCTGAGAAAGGAGTAGGGATTCTTCCATGGTGCGCAGTAGGTCTTCTCTCCCCAGATAGCTACATTGAGGATGCCTGCCAACTGTGCCCCTGTGAAGGATATGGTGACTCCCTTGACATAAGAGATGATCCGGTAATCTCGCGTGCCTAGGTTCTCGGTGTGCAGGTTGGCGTAGAAGTGACGAATGAGCTTGGGATAGAATGGCTCTGGAAGGTTGAGGAGGTTGGACCACCCCAGTGCTTCAAATCTCGGCCCTACTTTGTAGGCCTTGAGGTCTTCCAGTACTACATCTCTTCCCTCCAAGATACTCTTAAAGCGAAAGTGGTCTTGGTACATCTCTTGTTTCTCTAGGTCTTGGAACCATAGTGCATCCAAAGCAGCTGGGGCAGCCTGTTCGGCCCGTGCACGCCTTGTTCTAGGAGCCATTTACTTCCCTAACCTGCAACCAAAGAAGGCCAAGGATATAGAAACATATTAAGTCAATGCTTGGATATTAAGGCCTAAGCAGATATACAATGAAAAGAGACAAGGAATTAGAACCTAGACCTTGATTCCTACAACAGATTAACCAAATTACAGCAGGAAATGTACTAGGAAAATTTTGTTGTGAATGGTCTAAGGGGTTAGGGAAAAGGGGAATGCATGGCCAACATGTAGAAGCAATCATAGAGGATAAATGTACATGGCCACATTATGCTTGGAGAGCATTATATTATGCAAGCAATTAGTTCAAACAAAAATTGGACTGAATTGATAAGAAATATACTAAGAAAACCAAAGAGGAAATTTTCAGAATTTGGTTGGAAGTTGAATGGCATAGTAAACAATATACATACATGGCCATATTATACCTAGAACATGAAGTTTATACCAAATACCTAGTTCAAGCAATATATGGAGCTAACTTGTGGTAAATCATGCTTAGAACTTCAAAGAAAGGAAAATTCAGATATGGTACATGGATTTTAACTCATAGGGACAATTATTCATAGCCATGTTATGCTTGGGATTAAGCCCTCTTATGAAATGATAAATGCAAGCAAACAAGGGGTGCATTCGATCATGAGGCATGCTTGAAACTCTAAAAGAAAAAAAAAAAAAAAATTTCAGATGTGGTTCTTGGAGTTCAAATTGCAAGAAGTAAATAGGTAATGGCTTGAGACAACCCCAAATTACATACACCAAGCCTACCTACCAAAACCGAACTTGATATGGGCAAAAAAAAAAAAAAAAAAGAGATAGAATTTTCGGTTAGGGTTTTGGGATTTCTCCTAAATCCAACCCAAACCCATGGTGATGGTGCAAAATTGGGGTAAATGCCTCAACTAGGTTGCATATGATGGGAAACGAAGGAGGGATGGACAAAAATCCATCTATATAGCTAGGAGAAAACAAAAAAAAAAAACTCAAACCTAGTAAACCCGAAATGGGTTTTGGGGTTTCTCCATAAGAGAAGTCGAAGGGAGAAAGAGATAGATCGATAGAGAGGGAAGAGGTCATACCTGAACTCGATCGGATTCTGTGGAGGTGGGTTGGAGTGCCAAAAATCCACCTAGAAGGGAAATGGAGCAAGAACGAGTGCGGTTTTGGGTTCTCCAGAGCGTAGGGTGTGTTTAGAAATAGGAATTTGGGTTTTGAAAAAGAGTTTCGAGTTAGAAATTCTATTTTTGGGCCATGCGGTTTTACACTCGGGTGCAAAACTTTGAAACCGACTGTGAATCCGCGGTTTCCTGAGACCAAACTTTGGTCCTGTGAATCTCGGATTTACACTCGGATGCAGCCTAGTGAAACCGCACGTAAATCCGACCCGGCCAGAAAGGGTTTTTTGACCCTGTTTTGCTTAACCAACTTGTTTCTAATGCTTATTACCCTCATTATTGCTTGCCTTACCCCTCGTGTAACCTGTGTTTACCTTTGTAAATCGATTTTGATTGGTTTGCTTAATATTGCTATTGTGCCTATAACTGTGGGTGTTGACTGTAACCAGGTGTGAACCATGGTTAATACACGGTCAAATGCCAACCGTTCCCCTGCTAGGGAAGAAGCCGGTGAGGCTTCAAATACGGTTCTACCGGTAGCACCGCCAGTTAGTAATAATGCGGATGTCGCCGCGTTGTTGAGCAATAGGTTGCAATCCATGGAACGAGAGCATAGGGAGGCGCAACAAGAGCAGCGCCAATTTATGCAAAACATGACTGCTATGTTCCAAGACTTTGTTAGGGAAAGGCAGCCAGTGCCTCCTCCTGTGCAAGTCAATCCTCCCCCACCTGCCCCTGTGGGTTCTGCTGTACCTAGTGTTCCTCTGGCTCAAGCTACTGCCGGAATTCCTTTGACACAAGAGGTGCCAGCACCTACTCTACCTCCCACTTCAGTGGCTCCTCCAGTCCAAGCGGTGGCTCCGGCTTGGGTGGATGCTGCTAGGCTATCGGAAAGATTTCAGAAACATCGTCCTCCAACCTTCTACAAGATGGCCCATGATTCCTTTTTCCCGGCAACATTTATAAGGGATCTTGAGAGGATCTTTGAAGTGATACAGTGCAATGACACGGACAAGATCCGGTGTGCTACCTACCAGCTCCGGGGTGATTCTGATGCGTGGTGGCTCTCCTCTAAAGACCATTTTTGGGCAACTCACCCAGAGGCAACTTGGGCTCAATTCAAGGAAGTCTTCTTCAAAAATTTCTTCCCTCAGAACTTCCGTGATAGGAAGGAGTCTGAGTTTATGAGCTTCTTTCAAGGATCCAAATCGGTCCTTGAGTACCAGCAAGCTTTTGAGGAGCTATTTTACTTCGCCCCGGTACACATGAAGGCCGAGAATGTGAAGGCTAGGAAGTTTGAGAAGGGGCTTAGACCTAGCATTAGTACTTCTGTGGTGCTACACAAGTACCCTACTTATCTTTGCGAGACGGTCCAGGCCGCTAAGGTGATTGAGGACCAACAGAGAGAGAATTACGGGGCCATTCGGCTGGTAAAAGGCCCATGACCTCTCATGAACCTAGGGGATCCACAAAATTCCAAAAGAGAGGATCCTACACTACTGCTTTTTCGGTCCAGTCCCGGAGGTCAGATGCAGTGCAAGCGCCCAGGCCTACATCAACTCCTCACTATAGTTCCCAGACTCTTATATGTTACAATTGCAAGGAGTCCGGGCATATGGTTCGAGACTGTCCTCATCCTCGGATGATAGGACCTCCAGGTGCAGCTACACAAAAGGCACCCCAAGCCAAGGCAGTTGTGCGTTCTCTTCTTCCTGCTCCGGCCCATAGATCTCAAGGTCGGGTGTATTCTGTGACAAATGAAGAGGCCCAGGCCGATCCCAGTGTTATTACAGGTAATGCACTCTACTCTTAAGATGTGCATATTAATAGCTTTTGTTTCTATGATTGGTTGTCTGTTGCTTGTCAGGTGTCGTTCTTGTTTGCTCTTAGCCTGCTTATGCTTTATTTGATTCGGGGGCATCACACTCTTTTGTGTCCCCTAGTTTTGCTAAGAAGATGTCCATTGAACCAAAGCTAATGGCCCAGAAATTGATAGTCAATACACCAACGGGTAGCAAGGTTGAACTTGACTCGGTTTATGATCCTTGCCCGGTATGTGTGGGTGGTCACGGACTCGAAGCAAGCTTGGTACTGCTGAATATGAAAGACTTTGATGTGATTTTGGGAATGGATTGACTATCAACTCACAAAGCCAGTCTAATCTGTTCAGAGAGGAAGGTTCTATTCAAACCAGCTGAAGGTGAAGAGTTTGTGTTTATGGGTACTAGGCGGGAGAGACCCAAGAAGGTTATCATCTCTGCCCTCCAAGTACAGAAGTTGTTGGCAGAGGGATGTCAGTGTTATCTAGCATCTGTGATAGACACTGAAGCCAAAGGCAGGCCTTTGAAAGAGTTGTACGTGGTGAGAGACTTTCCAGATGTCTTTCCTGAGGATCTAACGCGGTTGCCACCAGATCGCGAGACAGAGTTCATGATAGATCTGATTCCTGGTGCAGCCCCAGTGTCCAAGGCACCTTACAGGATGGCCCCAACTGAGTTAAAGGAGCTACAAGAGCAGTTGAATGACCTGTTGAAGAAGGGTTTCATTAGACCCAGTGTATCTCCTTGGGGAGCACCTGTGTTGTTTGTGAAAAAGAAGGACGGTAGTATGCGTCTGTGCATTGACTACCGTGAGCTCAACAAACTGACAATCAAGAACCGGTATCCTTTGCCTAGGATCGATGACCTATTCGATCAACTACAGGGTGCTAAGGTGTTCTCGAAAATTGATCTCCTGGTCAGGGTACCATCAGTTGAAGATCAGAAATGGTGATATCAGCAAGACAGCATTCAGATCTCGCTATGGTCATTATGAGTTCTTGGTCATGTCCTTCGGGCTGACCAATGCCCCGGCCGCCTTTATGGAGTTGATGAACCGGGTGTTCCACGATGTTCTAGACAAGTATGTCATTGTCTTCATTGATGACATCTTGGTCTATTCCAAGAGCGAGGAGGAGCATGCAGACCATCTCCGCCTAGTATTGCAATGCCTAAGGGAGAAGCGGTTGTACGCCAAATTCAGTAAGTGTGAGTTTTGGCTACAACAGTGGCATTTGGGACACCTTGTTTCGGTAAGGGTATAGAGGTTGACCCTGGCAAGGTAAAGTCGATGAGTTGATAGGCGATACCCAAGAATGTGGCAGACATTCGTAGTTTCCTGGGACTAGCTGGCTATTACAGGAGATTTATTGAGAACTTCTCAAGGCTCTCCGCTCCTATGACACGACTGACCCGAAAGGGAGTGAAGTTCGAGTGGTCTGATAGCTGTGAAAAGAGCTTCCAAGAGCTCAAGCAGAGGCTGATTTTCGCTCCAGTACTTACCATTCCTAATGGTACTGGAGGGATGGTAGTCTACAGTGATGCATCTAAAATGGGCTTGGGTTGTGTTCTAATGCAAGATGGGAAGGTAGTGGCCTATGCTTCTCGGCAATTGAAGGACTATGAGAAGAATTACCCGACCCATGATTTGGAGCTTGCCGCTGTGGTTTTCGCTCTGAAGATCTGGAGACATTATTTATATGGTGAGAAGAGCGAAATATACAGTGATCACAAGAGCCTCAAATACTTCTTTACACAGAAGGAGCTCAATATGAGGCAGCGACGGTGGTTGGAGTTGTTAAAAGATTATGATTGTACCATCCATTACCACCCAGGCAAGGCAAATGTAGTAGCGGATGCGCTGAGCCAAAAATCTCAGTCCTTGTCACTGGCATCATTAGCAGCCAGTGAGAAACTCATTGAGGAAGCTAGAAGGATGGACCTGGAATTACTGGTTGATGGTGTTACCTTATCTCTATCAGCTTTATCAGTACAATCCACACTGGTAGGGCGAATTCAATCAGCCCAGGCTTCTGATGAGGAGATTCAAAAGGTTATTGAGGCTATCAAGGGGGACACGCAGCGGGAACTGGATTTTACGTTAATAGAGAGTGGTGTTCTCATGTTCAGACAACGGCTATGTGTTCCTAGTAACCCTCAGTTGAGGAAGGAAGTGTTAGCTGAGGCCCATGACTCTCCCTATTCTATTCATCCAGGTAGTACAAAGATGTATAGAGATCTAAGGAATATTCTGGTGGAGTGGAATGAAGAGGGATGTGGCTGAGTATGTGGCAAAATGTCTTACTTGTCGGAGGTGAAGGCGGACGACAGCGACCTCATGGCCTCTTACGTCATTGCCTGTCCGAGTGGAAGTGGGAGCATGTTACCATGGATTTTGTCACCGGGTTGCCCCGCACGCCTAGAGGTGTCGATACCATATGGGTTGTCGTTGACAGATTGACAAAGACGGCTCACTTCATCCCCATGAAGATTACCTATTCGATGGACAAGCTGGCTCGCTTGTACATTGATAATGTAGTTCGTCTACACGGAGTTCCTGTCAGCATCATCTCCGATCGGGATCCCAGATTTACATCTAAGTTCTGGGGGGGTTTTCAGAAGGCAATGGGTACACTGTTGAGTTTTAGTACAGCCTTCCACCCTCAAACCGACGGACAGTCGGAGAGGACTATTCAGACATTGGAAGATATGCTCCGAGCTTGTGCCATTGATATGCAGGGCAGCTGGGACGAGCATCTCTCACTTATTGAGTTTGCTTACAATAACAGTTACCAGGCTACTATAGGCATGGCACCGTTTGAGGCTCAGTATGGGAAGAAGTGTCGGACACCGTTATATTGGGACAAAGTAGGTGAACGGCGTATTCTTGGACCCGAGTTGATTCAGGCAACATGCGAGAAGGTGGACTTGATTTGTGAGCGGATCAAGGCGGCTCAGTCCAGGCAGAAGGGTTATGCAGACTTGAGGCGGAAAGACCTTGAGTTCACTATTGGCAATAAAGTGTTCCTTAAGGTATCACCCTCCAAAGGGGTGATGCGTTTCAGCAAGAAGGGCAAGCTGAGTCCGAGATTTATAAGGCCTTTTGAGATCCTTGCACGGGTTGGACCGGTGGCATATCGGTTAGCACTCCCTCCATCTTTAGAAGGTATGCACGACGTCTTCCACGTGTCCATGTTGAGGAAGTATGTCCATGATCCAAGCCATGTATTGACGCATGAACCACCAGAACTTACGGCCGACATGTCCTATAAAGAGCTGCCTGAAAAGATTTTGGACAGCAAGGTTGTTCATCTTCGCAACCGGCCCATTCATTATGTGAAGATAAAATGGCGCAACCATCCAGAAGAGGAAGCTTCTTGGGAGGCAGAGGTAGAGATGCGGGCGAAATACCCTTTTCTTGCCTATCTACAAGGTACGTCAAATTTTGAGGACGAAATTTCTTATAAGGTGGGGGGATGTTATACCCGTTCAGGGATATAATTAAATATCATTTCTTCTCGTGACGTGTAGATATCGCTGCCATGTATTTGGTGACTGTTCTCCATGATGGTCAAACCTAGCTACAAAATGTTGACCACAAGACGGGTTTGCTGTGGAGGAAAGATTCCTCAACCGCCGTGGGGAAAGTTCGTTGACGGCGACTTCATCGACTACCCTCCAAGTACCAGCCCGGGAAGCGAGGAGTTCAGGAGAGAGCATCCTGGACCATCACCTCAGTTGGATAATTCGTTCGGTGATGAGCTTAGCATTGCCGTGGCGAAGCTGTTCGGGGTCATGGGTAATAAACCATGACAGGGGAAAAGTAAGTTCTAGCCTCAAGACTTATTAATTATTCTTCCCTTGGTAACCTCGAAGTGCGGGTCCGGGCTTGAACCGCTCGAGCTATTTCATGAGAGAAGGGAATAATTTAAGTTCGGGTCCCACGTACCTTTAGGAAGTACATTGGGGACTTATACCCATCTCTTATGAACCCATCTAAGAATGGGCTTTTCCCTAATTAAGGTTGTGGGCAGGCCCATTTAACCTATTGACCCAATGATGGGTTATTCCATCCACTTACCCACATAGGACTAATGGGTTGACCCATTAGGCCTCATGACCCATTTGTCTAGAGGTACCCAAATACCCATTTATTATAAATGAGTCCATGAGGGAGAGAGAGAACATTACTTCTCCTTCATCATTCTCTTCTACCCTAAATCGTGGAGGAGAGAAAGAGGAGAGAAAGAGGAAGAGGAAGGTGAAGAGGCTTGGAGGAAGGTGGAGACCCCATCTCTTGGGCCACAAATCGTGGAGCTCTCTCATCTTGGGGGTAGGTAAGCTATTGAAGCTTCTTCCTTCTTCTATTTTGGATTTTAAAAGGGGTTGGGTAATGGGAGAGATTGACCTAGATCTCTCTTGGAACCTAGGGAGTCGATGGAGCATTAAAGCCCAAGCTATGGTGGAGTTATTTCACTCCATTATGAGCTCTAATGTAAGGGTTCTCATTGCCATTTGAGAGATTTAAGGTTGGACCCTAATGAGCTTAGGATGGAGTTTCCTAGAAGTTCTTATGCTTTAAAACCACTTGAAAATGGGGTCCTTGGAGGGGAATCCTTCGGATTTTGGACCTGAAGGTGTGAGGGTTTACATGTGGTTTCAGACCTGCAAGAAACCACCCTGAAATTACCTTCCCGAGAAGGCCCCTGTGAAGGTCGGATTTACACTCGGTTTCAGTTTTCTGAAACCACATCTGCATCCGACCTTGACTAAAATTGTCCTGAGCCCCTGTGAAGCTCGGATTTACACTCGGTTTCAATTTTCTGAAACCACATCTGCATCCGACCTTGACTAAAATTGTCCTGAGCCCCTGTGAAGCTCGGATTTACACTCGGTTTCAGTTTTCTGAAACCACATCTGCATCCGACCTTGACTAAAACTGTCCCGAACCCTCGGTTTCCTAGGATTTATATGTGGTTGCAGAATTTGGGCATGAAACCACTCCTGCAACCACTTTGTTTCTGAAACCTTATACTAAGTGATTATGGGAGACCTTTTGGGAATCCTTTCCCTTTGCTCGTTTAACCTTATTTCACTCTTTGTATAGGTTAATATATTCATTTTTGTGGCTTATTGCTTGATCGAGGCGACAACTGATAATCGTGGTGCTTGGCGTATTCGTTGTGAGTGGGTTTGGTCGTTTGGGCCTGTTATTATTATTGCATTATATATTATGTAATCATTATAATTAATAAGCATGTTTGCGCATATTGCATACTCTTATATACAATTGTTATAATGTTGATCGGTAATGTTGTACCTTGATGGGTCTTGGTGCCGGTGGGTACCGGTGCCAGAACCCCGAACACTATATACATTTATGAAGAAATTATGTTGAATGTCATGTTGAACTGTATGCGCCGTGCCGTGCTGGTAACCGGGCACTAAACCAGATGAAAAGTTGATGCGCCCGGATTACCTCTCGGGACGATAGGACTTGCATGTAGTATATTGTGGCTAGGATTTCACACCCTTATGCTACGACCCTTACCAACAGGGGTTTAGGTGTTGGGTAATCGACACCGGATTACGTGGAGGTGGGAGAGGCCATCATGGTAGTATTGGTTATCGGGGTCCGCCACGAGTGGTCTTGGAGGCTTCGATCGGCGTAGGTCCCACGTGACAATTGAGGTTTCATTGTGGCGATAAGTTAAGTGACCCACAGTGTCTCCCGAGTTGTCACAGTAGCATATGCCATTGACTTAGTTGTTTGTTAGGTGGAAAAATGGACTTAACATGTGCATGCATCATTGGACTATGTGAATTGCGTGTTTGTGCATCCCCATCCCCTCACTGGCTCAGTGGAGCTAACCCCTCGTGCGCACACTTTTTAGATTATGATGCAGGTAACGGATATCTCGTGGGACTTGGAGTTCAGCCCTCGTGATACGATGAGATTGGTGAGGAGGAACCGGAGGCCGTGTTTGAGGAACATGGCGACGGGTGTCCTTGCGATGATTGTGCCTACGAGCCGTGAGGATATTCGGGACTTGATCCCTTTTGATTTACTTTTGAGGCTAAGGCCTATATTGAAACATTTACTGTTATACCATTTTGATAGTTATTAGATGGTCATTGAAAATGTAACTAATTACTGTATTTATCATCTAGCCTTTGAACATCTTGTAACTATTCGATTATACGCTTCCGCAATACTACTGATCCTTGGAATGTAATATTCCTCTTTTTCTGCATTCTAATATTATATTGTGTTAATATTGGTTATGACTGTGCGTTGGGACACTATGTCAGTGATCCGGGCGGTTTAGTAGGATGACACGCGTCGTCCTAGTCACCCTTTATATGATATTATATTCCTTGTCTGGAATAGGGGCGTGACATTTCATCTGCGCCCTTCTTCCTCTTGAAGATCCATTTGCATCCAATTGGTTTGACGCCAATTGGTGCATCGACTAGAGTCCAGACCTTATTGGAATGCATCGAATCGATTTCAGAGCGCATTGCCTCTAGCCACCTAGTGGCATCAACATCCTTTAGAGCCTCAGAGTATGTCATCGGATGATCATCTGATTCAACCGATACCATGTGAAACTCTTCCATTGTTTCCTCTTTGGTTAGAAGAGTTAGCCTGGTGGGTGGTCTAATAGTCCTCCCACTACGTCGAGGTTCCTCAGGTATTGGTATTTCAGCGGGTATGTCAATTGGTCTCACTTCTAGAAGTGACATTTCTGAGCCATCTGATAGCTCTTTAATGACTACTGGTTCGGACCTCTGGGTCATCATTTCTTCCTCCAAAAATGTGACGTGTTTACTTATAATGACCTTTTGGTCAACCGGGTCATTGAAATAATAACCTATTGTGCCTTTGGGGTAGCCTAAGAAATAGCATCTTGAAGTCCTAGACTCCAACTTGTCTGTCTGTTGCTTTCATACATATGCTATGCAACCCCATACCCTAAGGTGTTGAATACTAGGCTTGCGTCCCTTCCACAACTCAAAGGGTGTCTTGGCTACAGACTTGGATGGAACCCTATCCAAGATATATATCGTTGTTTCTAAAGCATACCCCCAGAAAGAGAGAGGCAGCTCACTATAAGTGAGCATCGTTTGGACCATATCCAATAGAGTCCAATAGCGTCGTTCGGGTACATCATTTTGTTGTGGTGTACCTAGATTAGTTAGTTGACTAACTAACCCCTATGATATGAGATATCCTTTAAATTCATCCGATAGATACTCCCCTCCACGATCTGATCGTAAGGACTTGATGCGCTTATCGAGCTGTCTTTCGACCTCGGCTTGGAATTCTTTGAATTTATCAAAGGCCTCCGATTTTCTACGCATCAAGTATATGTATCCATATCTAGAGTAATCATCAGTGAATGTGATAAAGTACTTATACCCATACCTTGCTTGTATGTTTTTGGGTCCGCACACGTTAATGTGTATCAACTCCAATAGATCTGTTGCTCTAGCACCTTTATTGCTAAAGGGTTTCTTGATCATTTTGCCCTGAAGGCATGACTCACAGGTGGGGAATGGTTCCACCCTCAGACTCTCTAAGGGCCCATCCCTCACCAATCTACTGATTCGGTCCAAGTTAATGTGACCTAATCTTAGATGCCATAGGTATGTTGAGTTCAGTGGAGCTGCTTTCCGTTTCAAATCAACATTTGAAACAACATTCGTTCTAATAGGGCAATCTAGAAAATACAAACCACTTTGCATATAACCGAATGCCACAAAGGAATTATTAAAATGAATAATCAACTTAGAATTAAAGGAAAAACTATATCCGTCCAAAACAAGTTTTAAAACTGAAATTATCTTCCTCGTGAAAGAGGGTACATAATAGTAATCCTTTAAAACTAAACTAGCAAAACTAAAATTTAAAATAAAAGTTCCCACAGCCATTGCCATGGTCTCAGCTCCAGTGCCCATCTAAAGATGCACCTCATTTCTTTCCAGGTTCCTTGTCTCCTTAAACCCCTACAAATCATTGCAAATGTGAACAGTTGATCCACTATCCACCAACCAAGAATTGGTCGGTTCAAAAGACAAATTAGACTCACAAAGAACGTAAACATCACATGTACCTTCTTTAGCAGCCTCTGTTTCATCTGGCTTCTTGTCTTTCACAGTAGCTAGGTAAGCACGACAGTTTCTTTTCTAGTGACCCTCCTTCGTACAATAGAAGCACTTGCCTTTGTCTTTATTGCCAGACTTCTCACCCTTGGTTTTCAGGGTTTTACCCTTACTTCCCTTTTTCTTCTTCTTCCCACTTGAAGAAGGCTTTGCCTCAGTTGCATTGACCTCAATCTTGTCCTTTTTTAAGGATGCCTCAGCCTCTACCAGTGCATTAGCAAGCTCGGTGAGCTCCATCTCCTTGTCAGACATCTTGTAGGACATCGTAAAGGGTGCATAGGCAGTGGTGAGTGACGTTAAGATCACATCAGTCTTGTACCGCAAGCTGAAATCAGTCCCCATGGACTCCAGTTTTTCAAACAGATTGATCATTTTCGTTACATGATCCATCACTGGAGTCCCCTGGGACATCTTGGCATATGGATCTGACTCACCGTATCAGAATGAGCGTGTGTCAGCTGCCTGTTGAACAATTCAGCAAGCTTATCCATCTTACCCCCAGCAGTGCGTATATCCTTGATCGAGTCCAGAATTGACTTTTCCAACGATCCTAGGATATAAAGTGATGCCTTGGAATCCCTCATGAGGAAATCCTGCATCTCTTCATTTGCCTCAAAATCATTTTGGTCAGGTGGAGGAATTTGTTCATCTAGAACTGTAAACAGTCCTTCAGCAGTCAGGAGCAACTTAATGCTTCGGTACCAATCAACATAGTTTGTACCATTAAGTTTGTATTCACTAATAAGTGTTAACAAGTTCGAATTAACAGCAGCCATCGTATAATTATCTACACATGTACTAGTAAAATCCACATGCTAATTAACAACCATTGAAAATAATAAATTGAGCACACACACATCAATGGTCTTTCATGATTTGGGTTTCTCTCATAACCCAAAAGATGA
Organism: Telopea speciosissima; assembly: GCF_018873765.1. NCBI lineage: Eukaryota > Viridiplantae > Streptophyta > Magnoliopsida > Proteales > Proteaceae > Telopea > Telopea speciosissima. The sequence continues at coordinate 38,326 of NW_025317372.1, forward strand.
ATTGGATACCTACAACCCTTGCATGCATAACTTACCCTGTCGGGAGTCATTATACACACCATGGTAGTATGAACTAAGCTGTCCGCCTCATGGGCTTCCAATATTTTTGGCCACCTGGGTGTCATGTTCAGATCCTGTCGGCTGACATATACCCAAGTCATGTACTATTGCATTAGTTAGAATCGTGGAATCATGAAAGATGGCATACTGTCGCGGTGCACTCCCACTATCCATACCCTAACATATCTAAATAGAGGGAAATATAGATAAATGTGTAACAGACGGCCTAGCAATGTCCTGTCGGCGTATACGGGGTCATGTCACACACTTTCTACATTTATCTTCAATAGGAGGCCATGGACATGTCTACCGATTAAGACTAGTCCATACCGTACATGTATTACAATCAAAGAAGGATTAATCAACTCTCACATACATGGATGGATTTAAACATACATAATTAATCAACATTAATTAATAGTGATTATGGGATGGCGGCATTTTTATTTAGAAGCAATTTAAGAAACCCTCCCAAATAAAAATAAACTAATAATATGGGTGCATCAACCATGCCATGGATGCCACGCCTCGATCATCTCCTCCGCCCGATCACGTCTTCAAAGTAGGTGACCTGCATCTCCATTAGCTTTGAGCGCCACATGTGGATCACCATCAACATGCCCTGGGAGTCCTAACTCTTCTAAAATTACAATGGAAACCTAGGAAAAATTCTATACACTTTTCTTTCCATAATAATAAAGAAACCCCGCATGGAGAAACCAACCCACCATTTGGGCTACCTATGGGGTGGAGTACATTTGTTTATAAAAAAGATAGGGGGAGAGAGAGAAAGAAAGAGAAGCATCACATCCACCCATAACCCCATGTATCACATACATAAACAATCCATCCATTTATTAGAATGCCATTCCCATAATCACAACATAATATAATTTCATGCATGGACATTAAAGCAAGTAAACCAAAATTAACATGGATTCCTTCAATTATTGAACCACCACATCACATGTGATAACATGTATCCAAGCCCATGAAATTAAAATCGCATTTCAATTACAAGTGGGTAAAGGGGGAATCCCTTCACCCATCATCATCCTGCAAAAACAAAACAAAATAAATAAAATAAAATTCTGTTTTGAAAAAAGAATCCTCCTTTTCCTTTTTTTTTTTTGTTTTTTTTTTTTAGAAACTGGAGGGGAATCAAAGGGGGTGCATGCAGCCCACATGCGCAGGCTGCAGGCACTCCTTGTGCAGCCCGCAAGCCCAAGGCCCACAGGTAGCAGCCCATGGCCAAGCCCGCAGGCCTGCTGCCCGTAGGCTTGCTGCCCACGGACAGCAGCCTATAGGCTACAGCCCACAGGCAGCAGCCCCATGCGTGGGCTGCGCGCTCCCCCCCCCCCCCTCACATATGAAACATGATTAAAAATTTAAATTAAAAATTAGTAATCACAACCTAATTGGATACATGCTTCACTATTGGAATAAATAAAACAAACCAAATCCATCATCACATGGGTAGGTTGTTACACTAACAACCTTTTAACCACCCATGTGCGTATGGGAAGGTTGTTACAACAACCATAATTTAACCACCCATGTGCCAACTTGCATCCCACTCATGATACTTACATTAACCATTAATTATTCAATATTCATGGGTAGGAAAGGTGGCTCTGATATCACACTGTTGGTCAAACAACGGTCCAGGGATCAAACCATGGCTCCCTAGGGAAACCAATTATAAACCAATTAGGGTTTTGCACGTCCTGGGATATCCCATGGTGTCCCATGGGTGCCCCATTTAATTTTTAGGGCTTCCCATGGGCGAGTCGCCCATGGGAACCCTGGTGCATCCCTGTTAGGGTTTCTCCTTTCCTATTGCGTCCCATAAAATTAATTATCGCAATAGGGACGGAGAAATTCATCTCAAGTCCATCACATGACAAGAGGGATCCATCCCTGACTCGAATACGCAACGGAAATTAATCGATTCGAGTTTCTTTTGCATCCCATAAATATTAAACAATTAAAACAGAAGGAATTAATCAAGAACTGCTAACCTGGTGAGCCTCAAGTGTTGCTCCTCCAATAGACAGTGGTTCTTCCTCCAGTGAGCGTTCCAAGCAAACAGATCTGAACCTCCAATGGTGCTACCAAGGTTCTACACGCCAATCCTAAATGCCCTCAAACTCCTCAGCACAGATCTAGGGTTTCACAAACCCTAACTCTCAAACATTGGTGAGAGAAGCAAGAAGAAGAAGAGAGATCACAAGAGCGAGAGAGAGTGACCAAAACACAGGAGAGAGGGGGCCAGGCCGAAACGCATAACACTTTTTTTTTCCCTCCTACGTTTTATGGTCCTTATATATAGATGAGGGTTTAATTAAAACCCTGATGGATTGCTTTAATCCCAGTGAGAGTTTGTCTCTCTCTCTCTCTCTCTCTCTCTCTCTCTCTCTCTCTCTCTCTTGTTTGGCAGTTCTGTTTAAACTCAAAGTGCTTCAAAGGTGAATAAGCAGAATCTAATAGGGAAAGTATTAACTAGATTCTTTATTTAATTATTAATGGATAATTACAATTAGCATCAAATCCATTAATTAAATAAAGAGCCCATTAACTTAGATAATTCCAAATAACTCCCTATATGATAACTATTATCATATACAATCCCCCCACTAATCAACACCATCATTATGGAATCTAGGGCATGTACACATGTACTGCCAAACCCCAATCCATAGTACATGTCCATATACGAGCGTCTGTGCATCTGATCGGGTCCCGCAAAACTCGATTAAACACTTTATTTAAAATAACTATAAATAATGTATCATGTTATGTAAAATAGGTTTTTGCAAAACCATTTCTAAAACGGCATTAGGTCCATATTCTGATCCGACTACACACAGACAATCTCTATCTTGGTGTTCCTCAATCGGGCAATGGTGACCGTGTTGGATAACTCCTTCACTCACAAAGTGTTCTCGCATTCCCAGAACACCGACTTTGACTTGCTTGAGTCTCGGTCATTGATGAACCAAAGAATGCGATCACACTTTGCAGTGACAGGGTTCCCTCACGTATAGGGTGTCGGTGACACATGTCTATCCCTTCCTACAACTTGCAATAATACATGAGGGAATCGACAAAGTAGATTCTTTGCCAATGCACACATCAAACATGTGAGCACTCGCATTCGTATCCTGACATCGCATGTCTAGGCATACCCAATGCGACGACCATATGATAAGGGTGCCCAACCCAAACCCTAGTCGTGACTACCATTTTAAGTAAAACTTACGGACATATAATGCTCAAAAAGTTTGTATCGCATGTGATAATATTAAACTAAAATGTATAAATGTTCAATACAAAGATGAACCGGATTGAACTGAATCGAACCGGGTTTAATGGACAAACACTTGTCCAACATCGGGTTCATCACTGAAGTCGGGTGAGAGTGCAACAAAAGAGGCAAATGGGTTAAACTTATGAAACTCAACAATTTGCCGTTGGATGGTCTCCTGTCCCCGTGGCAATATCTGTGGGGGGTGCTAGACGCTCCAGTTCCCGCCACAGCAGGACAGGAGCCAAATCCGTACGTGGAGAGCACCTGCTATTTCTCACCAAGGATTAGGCTCTTAAATAAGTGTTGACCGAATCAATACCGTTGGATTTTCCAAACTTGAGATCACTTGGATTTACAGCAACAAAGCACTTGAACTTATTATCAAAAAAAAAAAAAAAAAGAAGCACTTGAACGTCCAATCTACATTGCATCTTGATCTAATTTGCATTGCATTTGAAACCCTCTGCCACGTGTCACATAAATTCTGCATTGCATTTTGATCCAAAAATCATTGTATTTTGAATGAATAGACTAAAACTATGTGGATGTTGTAGAAACCCTTTCTGCCTCTGGTAACAGTGCTGGTTTCAATGCTAATTAAGAACGATCTCAATCCTCAAGCATGGAATTGCTGCTTTTGACTCTACAACCGATGCCACCGAGGAGTTTGTCAAGTTCAATTCTCAGGCACTCATAGTGAATCACTCGGGCAGATCGGTAATGGATATGCCCCTATGCTTGATTGCCATACCTTTCTCATTGCTGTTAAGTTCATTGAGATCCTCACCAAGATTGACATGCGATCTGGTAAAGAGTTTGAGAAAGAGTGTAAGATCTTGGAAAAATGGTGATGAGGGTTTCATGAAGATGATTGCAACCAAGCCCATTATCGTTGAAACCTTCTCTGAATAACCATCACTTGGGCGCGTGAGACATGCATCAGATTCTTGCCGTTAGTGTTATTAAGAGTGAGCGTAAACTCCCTCAACTGCAACAATCTGTTCGCCATATTCGATGTCGCTCCATGATTGAATTGTCATTGGAAGCCCATTGGATGCCCGGACTTGACGTGGTCACTGGTCGTCGTAGTATCCTCTCCATCGATCCAATCGAATTATTTTCTACTTTTCTCTCTTCCATCTTCGCAAGTTTTTTAGTTAGTTCAGATTGGTTTCCGCTTAGAACGAATGGTCAACGAACCAAACTCAACGAAAAATGGGTATATTTCTGCAAGGGTAAAGGGACCCTGGAGAACTAGAATCGCGAGACTCGACAGAGTAAAGGGACCTTCGCTTCGAATCTTTTCGGCGGCAACAAAACTGATCAGAATAGGTAGAGAGTCCGGTGAGAACCTTTCTCTTTTGTTTTCAGCATCAGGGTTTTTTTTCCCCTCACCGATCTAATCCAATGCAGGAGAAGTTTGTTATCTGCCAGCTTCATGATGCGGCTATAATAAGGATTATTTTATGAGGAGTCGTGCCTCTTCTCTTAAGAGAGAAATAGACAGAAAATAGAGATATATTCACCATTCTGTTCCACGTAAGCCTATTTTAAAAGGCTTATAAGACCCAACTCCTACGCGGTTATAACTGCAACCCACGATTGTAAGTTGCGCAAGTATCTAAATTTAGTTCTTCTTTAAGGAGTAAGCACGCCCAGGGTGTTGCCAGTAGTTGGTTGTGCCCCACACATCCCTAGTCACGCACCTAAATTTGTGCGGTAAACTCAGCCGCTGGATCCCCCTTACAGCAATCTGAGCGATGGGCTCCCTGTAGACGATCCTGATCCTAAGTATCTCCATAACATCAACAATCCACCATGGCTTTACCGGCCACAGCGGCAATAACGGTAAGGCGATCAGAATCAGTTACTCTCGGATAGACCGAGGCGAAGCATTAGCAGATCAATTTGGTGCCGTTCAGCCACCGCCACAATCACCCTTCAATCGGGTAAACATGGCCCTTTGAATTCAAAAGTTGTGAGCCGTAATAGAACAATCCTTATTACCCTCCAATAAAATCCCAAAAACCCGTTGGCTTTTTGCAAAACAAACACAGAAAAATCCACTACCATAAGAGATTCCAAACAGTAGTGTCCTTCACATGGCTGTTTTGATCTCCTAATAGATTAAGGAAAGAAATCAACCAATGGGAAAAGAGCTTATCAATCGTTGGACTTCCAAGGTCAAAATTTACTCATAAGTGTGCCTCATGGCTGGACTTAACTCCTCTCAGGTTCCTTGCCGGGTCAGGTTCGTAGGTTCCTTTTATAGGGGATTGGAAATGACGACCTCACCCCCTGTCCGAACACACTACCCGGGTGGGGTGAGGTCATCATTTCCGCCCTCCCTATGAGAGGAACCTACGAACCTGACCGGGCAGGGAACCTGAGAGGAGAAAAATTCCTCATTGGCTACGTCAAAAGACCGTTTCTCTATGTTTTCGAAAACAGAAAATAGTAGGACTTTCCATTTTGATTCGTCGCTAAGAACAACGTCAAATGCCTCATTGCTTGGGTCTGCGCAGACTTCTTGGCAAGATTTGCCCCTAGTTTGCCTGATTCAGGATTGAGTTCCTTCATCGACATATCGTCACTGAGTTGTAGGATTTGCCCCTGGAGAACACCTACATTGCCCCTAGTTGATGATGGCCAACAAGGGTCTGATTATTGGCCGAAAATAGACTGTCGGCCATTGAAAATACCAACAGCAAGGCCGGTACATAAGCTGGGCCCCTTGATGATGGGTTACAACTTCTCAGTGCTCATTTATAATGGGATTTGTCCATGATTGAGCACCTTTTTAATGCCTGATTCAGGATTGGATTCCCTTCATCGACATTTATTCTTCTTGGCAATAAGGTTCGATTTTGGATGGTGTCCCACCTAGCGTGCCAAAAATGTTTCCACTAAATTCAGCATTGACGACGTGAATTAAAGATGCCACAAAATGAATTAAACCAAAGAGTGGGTTCTACCAATGCCTTGGTAATCCAAGGACTTTTCAAAAAGAAATGCAAAGATTGCAATGCCAAGAACAAGAAAAAAAAAGCAATCAAATTAATTTTTTCTCCAGATACATCTTTGGTAAAATGAAGAGCTGCAGTGATCTTCAATTTGACTTGGAAGGATGAATCATTGCATCTGATAGTACTATTGGAGAGTAATCCCAACAGGTTCTTTTAAGGAAAAGAACAGAAACCATTTACAACTAAGAATAAAAGAAAATAAAAGATAAAAGTAAAGACTTGTTTGTTTGATTTGTGAATCTCTTCTTCATCGCCAGCATCACTTATATAGTTGTTACTGGCAATCCCTTGTAGTTATTAAGTAGTTAAGTAACTACCCATTTTTATCAGTTGTAACTTTCACATCCCATTTTGAATTTGAATTTGAACATCTTTAGGTGATTACATAATTGTCCATAACCTCCTACACCACCTTCCTACTCTGTTGTTCAAATCCAAAAAAAGAACCCATTCCATGGCACGTGCAATGCACAACCTTTAAGTATGCATGGTGTTTCGGTTAAGGACCAAAAATAGAGTGTGAAAATAGGGTGTAAACACAACCAGATTCGCTTGTGTGCGCCCCTCCACATGTAGGTCAGCCCGTGCGCTTACTTGCACTGTGCACTCCTGGCCGTCCAATTAGGGATTAAAATCCTCTCCAAACTTGGGTGATCAGATAAACTCTTAAATTTGGATATGATATTAGTTTTTAAAATTTTGTCGAACAAATCTAGATACCCATTCTTGCCCTCTCTTGTCCCTTGGTGAATGGGATCCCATTCACCCAGGGTAGAGGCGGTAAAGAGAAGGTGATTTTCCATTATTTGAAATAGTTTTCCTTAGTTTAAACACTTATCAAACCCCACAGTGGAGGGAGCCTTGCGTACTAAGTATGCCTATTTTTTAAGATAATATTACTTAGCCTTCTAAAATTGGGCCTGCAGTAGGTTAAACTGGCCAACACAGACTGAGACATTAGTTTGGCAGTCTTATCTAGATCTTAATTCACTCTTTTATTGGATGTCCAAACTGTGGCACTGCACAATTTTAAACAATATATTTAATAAAAAATAAAAAAAATAAAAAATTTAAACTCTAGATTGAGGGTGCGTTTGGTAACGTTCTGAACGGCGTTCAGAACAGTTCTTTTGTTCTAAAAGAACAAAGAAACATCAAAAAGCGTTTGGCTATGCGGTTCATTTTTTCATTCTTTTAGAATGAACTGGAAGTTTTGAGCACCAAAAGAACGTTCTTTACAGACCGTCTCAGAGACGGTCTGCAAAGAACAAGAACGACTCGCGACTGACAAAACCCGTGATTTTTCTAGACGAATCTCGAAACTCATCTCTCGCTCTGCTAGCACCAAGTTTGGAGATGACGAAGGAAGGGCTCCTCGCTTTGCAACCCTAGGTGAGATCTCTCACTCTCTGTCACTCTCTCTCCTTCTCTATCTCTCGCATGCTCTGCCTCCCTTGGGCATTGTTTCCCTCTCTCTGTTTCTCTCTCTCCCTCTATATCTCTCGCACTCTTTGCACCTCTCTCTCGCTCTTTCCCTCTTTCTATCTCTCTCTCTCCTTCTCATACTCTCCCTCACTGTCTCTGTGTCATTTTTTGGCTCTTTCCCTCTCTCTGTCTCTCTCTCTCTCCTCTCATACTCTCCCTCACTGACTCTGTGTCATTTTTGGCTCTTTCCCTCTCTCTGTCTCTCTCTCTCTCCTCTCCCTCTCACCGTCTCTGTGTGGATATTTCTGTGAAGATTGATCCAATCAGTTTCCTATTTTGTCTCAGGAAGTGGATCAACACCCTACAACCGAAAAGGTATGGATTAGCACTCCTTTGATACATCTTTTGTCTTAGGTTAATATTATATCTCAGATCTAAAACTCAAAACGGCAAGTGCTCTTCTATGTGTAGTTTGGTTGCATAAATTGCTTGAATGTGTTTCCTTTTTTTTTTTCAATGAACTCGTGGTAGAGAGTGGAGACTGTTTCAATAGATTTTGGAGGAAAATTTGGTTGCATAAATTCTCAAGCTAGTAGTTCTTTCTTTAACCACATCGTTCAGTGCACCTTTCTTCTCCGCATCCAATAATATGGCATTGGAGGAAAATTTGGTTGCATAAATTCCTGTTTTAGTTCTCCAGATTCTAGTCCAATCTCTTGGATGAAGAGAGAGTTCAAACCCTCTAAGATTTTGGTTGCAGGATCAGAATGTATTGCTTCTACCATCCTTAATTTCTTGCTTACTTAGGAAGGCCAAAGAGCTCCTGGGGAAGACAATTGTGAGAGATAGCTCCCCAAGCTTATTACAGTGTGTCATTTGGGAACCTAGAGTCAGATAATTAGGGTTTTTTTTTTTTAAATTTTTAGCAGTCAATCCTTAGATTTTTGTGTCCAAACTATCTATTATTCCTATGAATCTGACTGTAATTCCATTTCAATTCATCATTTGTTTAAGCCATAAAACATTCAGAAAAAAAAAAAAAAGCAATCCACAACTGAGTTTTTATGATGGGCATACCTGATCTTCCTCTGATTTGGGTTTTGAACTGGAATTAGTTGACTTTCGATTCCACATTGCTTCAAAGCTCTCTCTTTAATGGAAGGTGTTGAAGCAGGGCTTGGACTACTTGAGCTGAATTCAGGTGGAGTACTTTGAGTACCCGCATCTATAGTATTCATATTCTCTATTTTCTTGTCTACATTCAAAACCACCAAAAAGTATTTTCAGCAACTCAATAGAATAAAGCTCATAGACAAGAAAGGAAGAAAAAACATAAGAAAATGAAGCAATTTAGACCTTGATTTGGAAATTTAGTTTCATCTTCATGTGTTATAGCAGGCTTGGTTTGAGCTAGGCGAGCATGGTAAGAGTAAACAAGAGGTCCAGACACAGTAAATCTGCTTGTTAAAGTAGGAAAGGATCTTCCACTTAGAGTTTTGGTGGACAAACACTCCATTGGAAACTCTCCTGAAAGTGGGTTATAGATATACTTCTCTGCTTCACTCCACTTAGAATTCAGAGCAAAACCATTAGGTGACAAGCATTCCCTACCATAACCATATCCTGATCTTGCCTGCAAAGCTACCCAAAAAAAAAAAAAAAAAATCCACAGCTGTTTCATCATCAAAAACTTAAAAAGCATTATAAGAATTACAATTCTAAGTCCAAAATTACCTTTGAGAGCACTTGTGAATGAATAAGTGGATGGGTCAATCTCATTTGAGAAGAAAATTTGGAGAAAGTGAAAAAGAAGCATTGAAGCCAAACCATATAATACATTAGGAAGTCCTCTTTCTCTCTCTCTCTTATTTATTTGTTGTAAGAAGATATTCTGTCGTAAGTTGCCATTTTGATGCTAATTAGTTTACAAGACATGGCTACCTGGTCATCTGGTTAATTTTCATCATATTTAAATTCTTAGTTCATTATTTGCTAATCGACAGACCTGTTTTGGTGGGATGGGCTTCGTTTGGTTATTTTGGTATACTATAGGTACATCGTAGCATATAATTTATGGTTGAGTGTTGGTGTTTCACTTGATGGTATATTCTGCATGATGGAAAAACAGGTCTAAAATTGATTGAAATCTACATAAAAGTGGTGTTGCTGTCTGATTAGGAAATAGTATGTTGATAAACAAAGTCAGATTCCAATCCAATAGGCAGAACTGCATATGGACACAACCAGCAAAGTAAACTGGTGATATCTCCCAAACAAGAAATCTGATTGGATTCCAACACTATTTACTTCAGATCTGTCCATCAGATTTGAGCCAAAATTTGGGAAACCATTCTTCTCCATATAATTGACCTTCGACTAGCTTTTGTGCCAATTTTAATGGCATCTTTGAAATTTGACATCTTTTTATACTTACTTTGGTTATGTTAATGAGATATTTTAATTTTATGCTAAGGTTGGTAAGAGAAAAAGATTTTACAAGTCTTTTTTTTGGTATAATTGACAAAGAACTGATATTATTGTAATTAATATCAAATAGGGAAGAACAGATTTTACCAAACACCATTTTCGTTCTGAACAACATTCTTGAGAATGTTACCAAACGGTCATTTTCGGTCTCAGAACGTCGTTCTAGACCAAGAACGTAAAAGAACGTTTCTAGTCAAGAACGAACGTTCTTTGTTCAAACCGTTACCAAGCGCAGCCTAAGCGTCTGCTGAACTTGACCCTTTAAAACACTAGATTTTACCCCCCAAAAAAAATTAAATTAAACACTAGATTGCCCGTATGCCCCTTCAACTTAAGGATTGTATCCTTGCACCAAAACCACTATTCTTTGGATCCAAATCTTCTAGACGACATAGCAAGGGTGCTAATTGCCTCCTCCGAATATTGTATTCTTTTAGTATGCCTGGCCGTTTTCGTCTCCACCTCTGCCATCCTAGATGCCAGTTTGGCAATATTGGACTCCATGTTTGCCATCTTGGTCGTCTGCATCTCTGCCATCTTAGACGCTGGTTTGGCAATATTGGACTCCATCTCCGCCATCTTGGTCGCCTCCATCTCTGCCATCTTAGACGCTAGTTTGGCAATATTGGACTCCATCTTCGCCATCTTGCTCGTCTACTTCTCCACCATCGTCAGCATCTTAGCCGGTTTTGTTGTTTCCTCCTCCACATTCGCCAACTTAGCAACTACACTCGCCGTCTCCATCTTCGTCACCTCTGCCAAATCCTTTAGAGCCTCCACAACCAACTTTGAAGCTTCCAGCGCCGCCTTTACCACCTCAGCAACCGCTGTCTTCACCGTCTCAGCATAATCCGTCTTCACAACAAAGTTAAACTCAATCTGATTCGACCTCAATGACACTTCTACTGTTTCTGCAGGGGTTTTTGGTGTTTCCAATGCTGGTTTTGCAGCCTCTGCCGCCGAAGTTGAAGGCATCTTCTCAAAATAGATAATTTGAAGATGAATCCGAAGCTGTATACGAAAGCTTCTATTCAGATGACTCTTTATATCTCAATAAGATTACATCACCTCTATATATAATTGATATAGAGTTATACAAAGGTAAGAACTCTATGGTGAGCAACTAGAGCAACTAGAGAGGTTTAGATAGAGTGGAACATTATCACGTGTGAACTAGGATAGAATCTGGTAACTATTTTGGTGGAGCTTAATCTTCAGCCGTTGATCTTTGATAGAGTTTGATATGCAATGAACTTTATCTTAAGATAAATGATAAGGGTTGTTGAGATGTTGGTGGAGAAAAGGCAGCCTTGGTCATTCACAAGATAATTGGATAGTAGATCGGTTGATAAGGTGATTGCTTTATTTATTTATAGAGACGAGTTGAATTGTTTACTCAATAAAAAAAACTAATCCCTAGAATTCTCATATTGTTCTTCCTAAAAAATTAAAGGTAATTGTTAATATGGTATTATTCTCTTTAAACTGTGATTCCGCAATAGAGGAATATATATACAGATTACAAAGAGAATGAAATATACAACGAAACAAATAAATAAAGAATACACAGAATATTGGATTTACATATTGGCAATGATAGAAGGTGAGACTTTCATTCTAGGATGGAATCCATATCGCATGTGATCATAGTTTTCCAAGTATGATAGAAGTCATATCGCATGTGATAGCAGTTGCCTAAGATAGAAGATTGAGTCATACATAGAATGTACAACCAAAGGAGAGAATCATATCGTCAATAGTAATCAATGGGCCAACCTCCCTCAACTCTATTAAGATGCAATGGAAACTCCTCCGGGCTGGCATATGAAAAAATTAAAAAATAAAAAACATTGGAAACCCAAAATTTAGGAAGGATAATAATGGGTTTGGAAGCATTTATTTTTGATTGAGGAATGACCATAGTATTTATATTTGGCTCCCATGACTTCGACGCTTCATTTTCTTCATCTTTTCTTCTGCGCGCAACATGGGAAGTGGGAACTCAACCATCTTAGACATAGGAGGGGAGAATTAGTCTTCTGCTCAATGCATTTAGTTAACACTTCTTACCGTTGTACCTATCTAAGAGACCATATTATCATTAAATGGATTCAAAACCTTACACATGTTATCAATGAATGCTCATGATAGGTGTCATAAATATTTTTGTTAATCCTATGGAGAATAATCTTGTATTATTGAGGGTTAGGAACTTGTTGGACAAGTGTGTGTCCATCAAACCCGGTTCGGTCCGGTTCAACCCGATTCACCTTTGTATTGAACTTTTATACATTTTAGTTTAATATTGTCACATGCGATATAAACTTTTTGAGTATCATGTGTCCATAAGTTTTACTTAAAATGATAGTCACGACTAGGGTTTGGGCTGGGCACCTTTATCATATGGTCGTCGCATTGGGTATGCCTAGACATGTGATGCCAGGGTACGAATGCGAGTACTCACATGTTTGATGTGTGCATTGGCAAAGAATCTACTGTGTCGATTCTCTCATGTATTACTGCCAGATGTAGGAAGGGATAGACATGTGTCATCGACACCCTGTGCCTAAGGGAACGCTATCACTGCAAAGTGTGATCACATTCTTTGGTTCATCAAGAGACTCAAGCGAGTCAAAGCCGGTGTTCCGGGAATGCGTGAACAATTTGTGAGTGAAGGAGTTATCCAACACGGTCACCACTACCCGATTGGGGAACACCAAGATAGAGACTGTCTGTGCATGGTTGGATCAGAATCTGGATCCAGTGTCATTTTGGAAATGGTTTTGCAAAAATCTATTTTACATAAAATGATACATTATTTATAATTATTTGAACAAAGTGTTTTATCGAGTTTTACGGGACCCGATCAGATGCACAGACGCTCGTATATGGACATGTACTATGGATTGGAGTTTGGCAATACATGTGTACATGCCCTAGATTCCATAACGATGGTGTTGATTAGTGGGGGGGTTTGTATATGATTAATTATTATCATATAGGAAGTTATTTGGAATTTGCTAATTTAATTGGCTCTTTATTTAATTAATGGATTTGATGCTAATTGTAATTGTCCATTACTAATTAAATAAAGTAGCTAGTTAATACTTTCCCTATTAGATTCTGCTTCTTTCCCTTTTAGAAGCACTTTGAGTTTAAACAGAACTACCAAATTGAGAGAGAGAGAGAGAGAGAGATAGACTCTCACTGGGATTAAATTAATCCATCCAGGGATTAATTAAAATCCCTAGCTCTATATAAAGACTAGAAAACGCAGGCGGGGGGCAGTGCTCCACGTTTTACCCTGGCCCCCTCTCTCCTGCGTTTTGGTCACTCTCTCTCCCTCGTGTGATCTCTCTTCTTCTTCTTCTATTTTCTCTCTACTGCAATTGAGAGTTAGGGTTTGTGAAACCCTAGATCTGTGCTGAAGGATTTGAGAGCATTTGGGATTGGTTTGAAGAACCTTGGTAGCGCCATTTAGAGGTTTAGATCTGTTTACTTGGAGCGCTCATTGGAGGAAGAACCACTGTCTATTGGAGGAGGAACACTTGAGGCTCACCAGGTTAGCAGTTCTTAATTAATTCCTTCAGTTTTAATTATTTAATATTTATGGGATGCAAAAGAAACTCGAATTAACTAATTTCTCCGTCCCTATTGTGACATAAAATTTTATGGGACGCAATAGGGAAGGAGAAACGTACCCTAATAGGGATGCACCAGGGTTCCCATGGGCAACCATGGGAAACCCTGAAAATCATATGGGGCACCCATGGGACACCATGGGATAACCCAGGGCATGCAATACCCTAATTTAGTGGTATATTGGTTTCCCTAGGGAGCCATGATTTGATCCCTAGACCGTAGTTATGCCTACAGAGTTGACTTAGGGATGCAACAAGGTCGAGTCGAGCCCTTAGTCTAACCCTAACCCACCCTCAAGGTTGGGCCGAGCTGACCCTAGTTGGCCTTGACCATGGGGAGGGGAGGGGGAACGGAGATGCAAAGGCTGAATTGGCCAGAAGAAGAAGATAGGGTCGGGCTCATCCGGGGCCTCAATCCTGACTCGGCCCAAAAGTTCTCAACCTTGACCCACCCTTAGGGCCAAGGTATCTCAGCCTAGGCCTTGTTCGAGCTCAAAACAGTCTAGGGCAGGCTCGAGCTAAGAGGGTTAAATATGCACCCCTAGAAGTGACTACTTTTTGACAAGGCGGATTTGATTCTTATTTTGGTAACTAATTATTTTAGGGATACACAATGCTACCTGGGCTCATGCGAGCAATAGGTTGCCCCTACACCCAGACATAGGGCTGAGCTGAATGACCATCGTGCCCCCATAAAAGGTAGAAATTTTTAGTGGCATGGAGGTGATTCTATGCACCCGTGAGTCTAGGTGCAAGAGCAACGCACCACACATGCCCAGGTTGTAATACCCATGCCCAAAATATAAGGGTAATTTGGACTTTTCACTTTGTGTGCAGAATTTGTACCAATGGACCAATGAAGGGTGGAATTGTGGTTGTTAGCATGCATACTAGAGGTAAAACCTTGCTAGTATTTTATTAGTGTTAGTGCAGGGTATGCTTATTTATTTATTTATTTTTTCTTCTTTGTGCATGGTTATATGTTGCTAGTATCCAAATATATTTATTTATAAGTTTATTAACATCTAAGAGAGGTTAGCCTAGTGGTTAGGACCCCATATGGATTGAAAGGAATTTTATTTGTTTTGCTTTGGATAGCTTGGTGGACACAATATTGACTTTTAACTTGGGGACTATAATCGATATTGAAAGGAGAAGAAAGATTCTATTTGTCAAGTGTACTTGAGAAGTTGAGATAAATTAAGGGAAGGGAGAGAATGAAGAAACTTAAAGTTTAATGAATTAATAAATTGTAAAATAAATTAAGAGATTAAAACTTAAAATTTAATTAAAAGGGGTTGAAACCTATTCTAACAAGTAAAGAAGAGGAAATAAAGAAAGATTAAAGAAGAAGAAATAAAGATGAAGAAATAAAGAAGAAGAAGGAGGAGGAAAAACAAAAAAAAAAAAGAGGGAGAAAAGAATTTCACGAAAGTGCAAGAGAGAAAAGGATTCATTGGACTTGTTTTTTTTTAAAAGGTATACATTTTAATGTTCTCATATTCTATTTCATGATCATTTGAATATAGGAGATTGATTCTTGAGGTTGTATTGTTACAGTGTACAGTTTTGGACAGATCTCTTAATCGGCGAGGATTTTGGATCCCAATTTTGGTGGGATTATATATGACATGTAGATGAAGTATTTTTTCAAATTTGAGGCCCATCCAATTTCGTTTGGTATCTCATCTGAATGAGAACTTGGGACTAATCTGTTGTCTTGGAAGAATTTGAACCTGAACTTGGGAATAATGAAAGCCCAACTAATATTTGGAATTTAGAGTTGAAATTTGGTGTGAATCATTATTATTTAGTCTAATTTAATACAAAAAAAATTCGGATTAAAATAAGTTTGGGATATGGTATTTATGTATCTTTTAAATCTTTTGTGCAGATTCTGGCAGAATCTATGCACTAAGATTGAAACAAATGATTTAAATATAAAATATAAGAATTTGGAGATGATTTTTGGTGGAGATCTTGGTATTAGGGTAAATTGGTCCCCTGTAAATTTTGAGAGTCTCTAGATATGTACAAGTGGGGGAAATATTACAATTTGAGGGCTGCCCGTGTTTGCAAGTTGGGTACAGCTTTGTAAGGGTACATAAACCTATTGATTTTGCTATTTATAATCTATGTAGGGGATATTGGATCATTATTTTTGTGATTTGAAGTGCAGTGAGAATTGAGTTAAAACTTGCAAGGTGAGTGAGACCCCACAGAACCTATGTATTATTTTCATATACAAATCTCTTTTCTTTGATTTGCCATTTTGTGAAATTTCATGATTTGAAACAACATGACTATTTGTGCATAATTGTCTTGAAGTTTATTTTGAAGTATTATGCATATTTTGAAATATAATTTGATTTTTATGGAAAGAATGCATGATTTTTACTTTATTAAACGTATGATGAGACTTGTCATTTTATAAGATATGATTTGAATGTAATATTATTGGACTGCAACCCTTTCAACAGGGGGTTATGTGTTGGGGTGGATTGTTGAGCACAAGAGTGAGGCAAGAGCGTGACGTTTAAGGACATGGTCCGATTCTGTGAGCCAAGAGCTCAAAGCTCACAATTCCATTATGTTTGGTATGTGGACCGGGGGGTGAGGCAAGAGCGTGACGTTTAAGGAACGTGGTTTCCCCTCCATAGGAGCCCGTTACCGGTTCTGTGAGCCAAGAGCCTGAGTCCCATCCCATTGATTATATTGGTGATATGTTGATTTTTAACAATGTCATTTTATGAACCTACTGAGGCTATTAATTGGAACTAGATTTATGAACTTTAGAACTCATGGCATGTTTTACTGAAATTTGTGATATTTTCAGATTTATATAACATATGTTTTGAGATTTTATTACATTTCGGGATATGCATTTGTTTATCGATATTTATGTTCTGTTTCCCCTTACTCATTAAGCTTTCCCCAAGCTTACCCCTTTATTTAACCACACAGAGGACGAGAGTCAGGAGCCATGCTCATGTGATGAGTGCATTGGAGTTATTGGAGGAGATGATACTCATATTGGGGATGATTAGAAAATTTATGGAATCATTTACCTTCTTTCATTTGGGACGGTTGTAATGATTTGACCCTGATACATAGTTTATTTTAATATTTGGATGGACGAATGTAATAGGGATTTATTCTTACTTTTAGTTGTGGTGCCACCAACACCTTAGTTTTAAATATTCGAATTTATATTAATCGAATGTTGAATTTAACTGTTTAAGTCTTCCGCTGCGTTATATGATAGTATTATTGAAGATTTATTTGGAGATTATGACTACTGGTTCAATTTTGGTTCATCTATCTAAAACCATTTCGATCTTATGGATTTGTATTAAATAGGGAACACTTCTTGCCTATGTAACACTATTTTTCTCTTTATTTGTTTTTCTTACTCTTAAGTTGGGTTGACTCTGGATGAGTAAGGTTATTTTTACACCTACCTAGACTATACTTAAGTTGTGTAAGGGATTCTCCTATCCTTAAAATATTAAAGGATCCTCTTATCATGATAAAAAGATTTGTAAAAGGTGTTTTCTCCACCTACTGTACTGAAAGGAAAAAGATTAGTGAAATTTTCTCAAGGTTAAGAGGAGTTGATGTAGACTCTAGGTAGAGTCAAACCACTATTATAAATGCTTTGTGTCTCCTTTATTCTTATTTGTACTATTTTATATATCTTGTTAATTTAAGAAAAGATAGTAAAAATAGAAAAAAATATAAATTCCACTAAAATAACCTTTTCACCCCCTTTAGGTTATCCAACATTTGGTATCAGAGCGGGAGCTCAATTTAAGAGACTAAAAGATCTATGGGATCACATTACCCCCACTGCACTTGAGGGGCTGAATGTATCAAAGTTATCTTTGTTGAATGGAGTTAATTTTTTATATTGAAAAATTAGATTTAAGAACTTTACATGTACTCACAATCTTGATGTGTGACATGGTATTGAACATGGACCACACTACTACTCTAAAATAGTAGATGGTGAGACTATGCCAAAAGACACATCCAAACTAACCTCCTTGGAAAAGGAGAAAGTTCAATATAATTACAAAGCTATCACCATTTTATAGTATGCATTGAGCGACTCTGAATTTAATATGATAGCTATATGTGAAACGACCAAAGAAATTTAGGATACACTTGTGGTTTCTTATGAAGTGTTGAGTTGAAATCTTATGCCATATTTCATTGATTCTCTAATAGTAAATATATAGTGCGTACAATGGTTGAGATATCTCACTAAACAGAAATGGAAATAAATATTACAATACAATTGTAATGCATAACTTCTTTGTAGAACCGATCCTGGAGATCTTGAGAATACTTGGGCAGCACTCCATATCATATGTGATCCCAATTACCATGTAGAATAGATTCCAGAGATACTGAGAATACTTGGGCAGCACTTCATATCACATGTGGCAGAAAAAGAGGGAGAGAGTGTACAATGTAACATCCTATTACACCCCCTCAAGGTGGAGAGTCGAGAACTTGAATCTTCAACTTGTCTCGTAAGAACTGGAACCGGGCAGAGCCAAGCGATTTAGTGAAAGTATCAGCCAATTGATCCTTAGTAGATATAAACTAAACTTGGAGCTGTTTCTTGGTGACCTGATCCCGAACGAAATAAAAATCTATCTCAAAGTGCTTCATGCGGGCATGGAACACCAGGTTGGCTGAGAGGTAGGTTGCCACAATGTTGTCACACCACAGAATAGGAGCACCAGATAAAGAGTTCACCAAGTAACGACTCGATCCAAATTAATTCGGCAGAGGCATCAGCCAATGCCTTGTATTCGGCCTCAGTTGAGGATCGGCCACTGTTTTCTGCTTACGAGAAGTCCAAGACACCAGATTAGGGCCTAGAAAAATGGCAAAACCACCTATAGATTTGTGATCACCAGCGTCCCCTACCCAATCTGCATCAGAAAATGCCTGCAACGACCAGGAAGGAGATCGTTCAATAAGTAGCCCATGACTGTTAGTGTGCTTCAGATAGCGTAGGATACGCTTGACCAGTTGCCAATGGTCCAAAGTGGGTGCATGCGTGAACTGACATCTGCTCTGGTGAGGGTCACATACTGTAGTGCACCAACCACCGATCTATATTCAGTGGGATCGGGGTGAGGAGCACCCCTGCAACTGATGCCACCTTAGTGGTAGCCATAGGAGTGCGTACAGGTTTACAGTTTGCCATATTCGTGCACGCCAGTAGATCTGATATATATCAAGACTGTAAGAGGTGCAGCCCCTTGGAATGTGCGGTAGCTTGAACCCCAAGGAAAAAGTGGAGAGCACCAAGGTCCTTAATGGAGAATTCACTTGCCAACCGTTGTAACAGAGAAGATATCATGGAAGGGTTGCTACCTGTAACCAAGGTATCATCAACATATATAAGGATGTAACAAACATGGGCACCCTTATTCCGAATAAAAAGAGATGTGTTTGTTTTAGAACCATGAAAACCAAGAAGGACCAAAAAGTCAGACAATCTGTGAAACCAGGCTCTTGGGGCCTGATTGAGACCATAAATGGAGTGATGGAGCCGGCACACATATCTTGGATGATTAGAGTCAGTGAATCCTGGTGGTTGTGACATATATACTTCTTCGTCCAAATGACCATGAAGGAATGCGTTACTAACGTCCAACTACCTTACGGACCACCCCTGGGATATAGCAATGGAGAGAACACAACGAATGGTAGTTGGTTTAACAACCGGGCTAAATGTTTCATCATAGTCGATGGCGTCCTGCTGGTGAAAACCTTTAGCAACAAGGCATGCCTTGTAGTGCTCCAGATAGCCATCCGACTTGCGTTTGATGCGATAAACCCATTTGCACCCTATAAGATTCATATGAGGCTGCCTTGGGACTAAAGACCAGGTTCCATTTCGAATCAAGGCATTAAATTCTTCAGCCATAGATTTGCGCCATTCGGGCACTTTTGAAGCCTGTGAAAAACAACTAGGCTCAACAACATCAGTAGTAACAGTGAGACCAGTAGGGCGCTGAGTGGGCAGCCTGGCAGGAGGATCTGGCGGTGGGGAGGTGGCATCAGTAGTAGTGTCATAGAGATCACTAAGCAGGCGAGTACGCCTGGACGGTGAAGGTGTTTGTGCCGCGGGTGAAGGGGATGGGGAGGCCGAGGGTGTGGGGGATGTAACCACAGGGTGAATCGGGGTAGATGCGGGACTTCCCACACGTGGTATGGGAGTAGCAGGCATTGGAAAGGGTGAGGGCACACCCGAGGGAGCTAGATGGCTCAATGGAGAGAGCCTCAGTGGGGCAGAACCCCATGGTCCTGAAGAGATAGATTGGGAACCAGGGGGAGGCCCCAAAATAGATGTGGAAAAGGGGAACGACTGTTCATCAAAGCGAACATGTCATGCAATGTATATCCTATTGGAAGGAATATGAAGGCAACAATACCCAGTATGAAAAGAGCCATAGCCGAGAAAGACACACGGCAAAGAGTGAAAATCATCTTGTGCTGATTATATGGGCGTAAATATGGAAAACATAAATAACCTAAAACTTCAGAAATTTGTAATCTGGTTTCTTGTGATAAACAAGTTGAAGGGGGAAACCCCATGAGAGACCGAAGAGGGCATCCTATTAATTAAATACACCGCTGTTTCAAAAGCAAAATTCCAATATTGGCGAGGAACAGACCCTTGAGCAAGAAGGGACAATCCCGTTTCGACAAAATGTCTATGACGGCATTCGACAGCCCCTTGCTGCTCATGGGTATGAGGTGAAGAAAGTCCATGGTTAATGCCAAGCTTATTAAAAAAGGTAGGGAGAGTACGAAACTCGCCGCCCTAATCGGTTTGGACTGCCTTAATTTTCCTTTCAAAATGACACTCAACCAATGCTTTAAAATGGGTAAAAATGTGAAAAATTTTGGATTCACGAACTAGGGAATAAAACCAAATAAACTTAATCGCATCATCCACAAAAATAACGTTAAACCTATGCCAAGAAAAAGAGGGTGTGGGAGAGGGTCCCCACACATCAGTGTAAATCAAGTCCAAAGGAAATAAACTATGACTATTTGTAACATTCAAGGAAAGTCTACTGGCCTTGCCTAATTGGCAAGCCGTACAAATACTATTATTACGAGAAGAAAAATATGGTAAGTTATTCTGTTTAAGCATTTGATGGAGTAGACACTCATGCGGGTGTCCTAAACGGCGATGCCAAATATCAACTGAAGATCGAACAGCGGAAGAAGCAGAAGGTGGGCCAGGAGGAAGGAGTTCATAAAGACCTCCCTTACTAGGTCCGGACAGCAGAGTTGACTTGGTGACCTGATCCTTCACAAGAAAGTGAGATGGGTAAAATTCAAAATAAGCATTATTATCACTACAGAATTTTTTAACAGAGAGAAGACGTTTAGACATAGAAGGAACATGAAGAACATTATTTAAATGGAAAGAACGATTAAAAAAAGAGGGAATAGATGAATAACGAATGTGTGATATAGGTAAGACCTTACCAATGTGTATTGATCCTGGCCAGTGTAGTCATCATACTGAGATAAAGATTGGATGTCAGGGGTCACATGATGCGAAGCCTTAGTATCAGGGTACCCTGGTAGAGAGGTGGAAGGGTGGGGCGTGGGTAACAGGGGTGGGTTGGTGTGATGGAAGTAAGATGGCGATTGGTTTGGATAGGTGTAGTGAACCGTGGGAGGTGGGTTAGGTGGGTGGTAAGGGAGAGATGGATTAAAGGTACCATTTTGTGGGCAAAAATAGCAACAATCTGTGGAATGGTTCGTGCGGCGACAAATAGCACAACAAAAATTCCCAGTCGAATAACCACCAGAAGGAGCACCACAACCATGGCCACCACGGCCATGACCCTAATGACCACCACCATGACCCCCACGTTGAGCAATGGGAGTACCAGATTCTGAACTAGTGCTAGATCGCTGGACATTGTTAGCAGTAGAAGTGCAAGTCGGAGCAGGAGAATCTGTAACAGCAAGCTTTTTCATGGATGAGCCATGGAGGAACTCATGGCTAAGTAGCATGGCGTGAAGGTCATCATAGAGAATCGGATCAGTGCGAGTAAGGAGGGATGAGACCATGGCTTCAAACTCGGGTCTCAATCCCCTAAAAATGTGTAGATTAAAAGAAGTCGAACGAAGCATGTGGCCGGCTATAGCAAGTTCCTCAACAATTGTCTTTGCACGTTTCAAGAAGTCTGAAACACATTCATATGGTTTTTGGGTGAGATCTTACGTGGCCATCGTGAGAGACATTATACGACTTTCAGAAGGAGAGGAGAAAGCAGTGTTTAATGTTTCCCAGATGGCACGGCTGGTTTTCTTGCCGAGAACAAGCGGAAAAACTTCTTCAGATGGTGATGCCAAAAGTAAGCTGCGAATCATGGAGTCTTGACGATGCCATAGAGCACTTGCAGTAGGATCAGTAGGACATGGAGTCGACCCATCAAGGTGGCCAAACAGATCTTGGCCACAAGGTTCAGCCTGACTTTGCCAAAACAAATAGTTCTTGGAAGTCAGATTTATGAAAATATAATGGTGGGCATTAGGGAAGGGGGGGAAGATGAAGAAGCAAGACCAATGGCTGTAGAGGGAGCCACGGTTGGGGAATCAAAAATTTTGTCCCCCATTAGAGAGAAAAAAAAAAAAAAAAAGAGAAGGCCTAGGAAGAAAACTCGTTGGAGTATCTTAGGCTCTGATTACCATGTTGAGCTGAAATCTTATGCCATATCTCTAATAGTAAATATATAGTGGGTACAGTGGTTGAGATAACTCACTAAACAGAAATGGAAATAAATATTACAATACAATTGTAATGCATAACTTATATGTAGAACCGATCTTGGAGATCTTGAGAATACTTAGGCACCACTCCATATCACATGTGATCCCAGTTACCATGCAGAATAGATTCCAAAGATACTGAGAATACTTGGGCAGCACTTCATATCACATGTGGCAAAAAAATAAGGAGAGAGTGTATAGTGTACCGTCCTATTATGAAGAAACCTCACAAGTAAAAGAATTCAAAATTGACGAACCTATCCATGAGTAAGAATTATTTAAGATATTAAAAATGAGAATATTGCTAGCATGTTGTTAAGATTTACTAACATCATTAATAACCTGAAGGGCCTTGGAAAAACTTACACCAAATCAGAAAATGTTCGAAAGATTCTCAAATCACTAAAATGGAGACCAAAGGTAACCACAATCAAGGAAGCCAAGGATCTCGAAAAGGTAAGTATGGATGAATTATTGGGTTCTTTGTTAACTCATGAAGTTCAGTTCAATGAAGATGAGAAGTACATCAAAAGAAAAGAACCTAAGAAGAAAGTTATTGCACTCAAAATGATAAACATATCCGATGACGAAAGTGAAGAGGAAGACATCACCTTCTCTGATAGGGAGATGTCCTTGATAACCAGGAAATTCCAAAAATCCTTAAACAAAAATGAGGAAGATTATTCAACAAAGGGAATTCCTCGAAAGAACAGAAAGGTAAATCTTCATCCAAGGACAAAACTTTATCTACTAACAAAAAGGATGTTGTTTGTTTTAAATGTCGAAAGCTAGGTTAGTTCGAGACTGAATATCCAAAAGTGCAAGAAAGGAAGAAAGCTTATGCTGCGGAAACCTCTTGGGACTCTAGTGATGAAGAAGAAGAAGAGAAATCCGATGAGGATCAAGTAATCTAGCACTCATGGAAATCACTGAAGAAAGGGAGGAAGACAATGATGAGGTAATTTCTGATTATATTACGGCTTCTAAGTATAGTGATATATGTGATGATATAGATATTGATGAGATTGATGAAAATGACATTAAGAGAGGTTTTAGAGTATTATATGAAGCTAGTTAATGGCTAGAAATAACCCAAACCACCCTTGAAAAAAAAGTTGTCCTTCTACATAACAAGGTAGATGAACTACATGCTCACATTGTAAAACTTGAAAAGGAGAATGAGAAACTGACATCTGCTTTGCACACTTTTACCAAAGGACAAAAGTCCTTGGATACTCTTCTTGGTACAACACAAAAGGCACCTCAAGACAAAGAAGAAATAGGATACATGGAAGAATCCCATATTAAGCCAAAGGTAAAGAAAAATTAGTGTATCTAGAAGATAAAAGAGTACATCAAGGTCAAACGTCATTTTCTTATGCACTCCCTTCAAAAAATAGAAGGACAAACAACCACAGGGATAGAAACCAAGGTAATCATGCTTTTCAATATGTCTATCAAAGAAAATGAAGACCTCAAAAGAAATACACATTTCAAAGACCACAAAGGTAATATGGTAGATCTCAAGTTCTACATATGATGGAAAGATATAACAGACCTCAACAAGCCCACAAGTCATGTATGACTTATCACCCAAGATACTACAACTCCTACAAATATTATCCACCTCAAAGATCCCAAAGAGGTAGAAGACCTCAAAGAATGGGTAATTATCAAAGACCAATGAGAGCACCCTCACCTTTTGACATTTGTGATCCTAGATTCCAATGATCTAAGGGACAAAAAGATTCTGCCCCAAAAGTAAATTATAGGAAGGTATGGTTGCCTAAAGGAAGATTTTATTCTAACACCGATAGACCCATGAAGCTATGGGACCAAGTTATAATTAAATTTGTTTTGTAACTGTGCTTAAAGAGTAAAGACAAAATTGAATAATACATCGACAGTGGATGTTCCAAGCACATGACGACAAACTCTGAATTATTCACCAAACTAAAGAAACAAGATGGTAGATGGGTGACATTTAGAGACAGTGGAAAAGGAAAAATTGTAGGCATTGGAAACATTGAAATTAGAGGTACAATCACTCCAAATGTTTGCCTTATAAGTAAATTAGTTTATAACATGTTTAGTGTAAGTTAACTATGTAGTGTGAGATATAAAGTAAATTTTGATGCATCGCACTGCTTAGTAATGAATTTTGAAAATAAAGTGATATTGAAAGGAACTAGAAGAAATAATATATATACATGTGATTGATGGATCCAATTTCAACAATACATGTCTTATATCTAATACTGAATCAAACATTTGGCATAGGAAACTAGGACATATAAATGTGAAATTGATTAAATCAATTACTTCCAAGAATTTTGCTAGAAATCTTTTAAGACTAAATTTGGACAAAGATCACTTTTGTGATGCATGTCAAAGAGGAAAACAAACCAAAGTATCACACAAGACAAAAAATATTGTTTCAACAGGTAGACCTTTGAAACTTATTCATCTAGATCTATTTGGACCAATTACGACCCCTAGTCTAGGTGAAAAATACTACAGTTTTGTGATATTCAACTATTCACGATTTACATGGACTTTATTTTTGAAACATAAAAATAATGCATTTGATGAATTTGCATCATTATGCAAGAAAATTCAAAACCAAAAAGGTTGTATGATTACTTCAATCCAAAGTGACCATGGAGAAGAATTTGAAAATTAATTTAAAAAATTTTGTGATAATCAAGGGATGACACAAAATTTTTCTGCTCCTAGAACTCCTCAATCAAATAAAGTAGTTGAAAGGAAGAATATATCTCTTTAAGAGACTACCAGAACCGTGTGAATGAATATCATTACCTAAGTACTTCTGGGCTAAAGCTGTTAATACAGCTTGCTACTTATTGAACCGAGTTTCCATTACAAAAATACTCTATAAGATACCATATGAGTTGTATCATGGAAAGACACCCAAAGTTGACTATTTTCAAAATTTTGGATGCAAGTGTAGTATACTAAATAATAAAGATAGGCATAGAAAATTTGATGACAAGTCAGATGAAGGAATAATTCTTGGATACTCTTCAAATAGTCGTGTTTATAGGGTATTCAATAAGAGAAACTTAGTTGTTAAAGGGTCCATGAACGTTACATTTGATAATTCTCCACCAAAAGAGAAATATGGACCACTAGTCGATGAAGATGAAGATTTGTTGATAGAGATCAACAAGAAAATTGAAAATACATATCTAGATGAATTACAAGATCAAACTTAAGAATTTCCTAAGAAAATTATTCCTGTAAGAGACCACCCCTTGAACAAATTATTGGAAATCTTGATACAGGTGTGCAAACAAGATCTAAAATTCGAAACACTTATAACTTTGCTGCTTTTCTATCTACCATTGAACCTAAAAACATAAAAGAAGTACTTAGTGACAATGACTGGATTTTGGCTATGCAAGAAGAACCACATCAATTTGAAAGGAATGATGTTTGAGAACTTGTACCAAAACCCTAGAATAAATAAATTATCGACACTAAGTGGATGTTTAAAAATAAACTTGATGAAGATGGAACAATTGTAAGGAATAAAGCCAGATTGGTTGCCCAAAGATATAATCAGAAAGTTAGTGAGGTGTCCCACAAAATTTACGTCGAACTATTAGCGAGGACAAGTCTTCAGAATATAATTATTTTGTCGGGCACTTTTTTGTTCCTGTGATGTGTGAAAGAGTGAGGCTCTTTGGGTTGGGGTAAGGTGGATTATGTCCCCTCCCTTGTATTCTCCTTTTTATATGGTTTATTAATAAAATTTTAGGGGCCAACCCAATTCCCATGTAATATTCGGGTTAAAAAAAAGAGAGGACATAATCAGCAAGAGATGATAGATTTCAATGAAACTTATACTCCCATTACTAGACTTGAGTCCATTAGAATGTTATTAGTTTTTTCTTGTCACAAAAATTTTAAGCTATTTCAAATGGACGTCAAAAGTGCATTTTTGAATGGATTCATAATGGAAGAAGTATATGTGGCACAACCTCCTGATTTTTTTTTTTGGGTAATACCTCCTGAATTTGAAGACTCAAAACATCCATCTCATGCTTTCAGACTAAAGAAAGCATTATATGGTCTTAAACAAGCTCCTAGAGCATGGTATGATAGATTAAGTAACTTTTTACTTGAAAATAATCTCCATGGGAACAGTAGATACTACATTGTTTGTTAAGCACAAAATAATGATCTAATCATTATTCAAATTTATGTGGATGATATAATCTTTGGTGCTACAAATGATCCATTATGTGTTGAATTTAGTATTTTCATGAGTAATGAAATTGAAATGAGTTTGATGGGTGAGTTGAATTTCTTTTTAGGACTTCAAATAAAATAAACTTCTAAAGGAATATTTTTGAATCAATCTAAATATGTGAAAGAACTCTTAAAGAAATTTGACATAAACTCATCAAAACCATCTAGCAATCCCATGAGTACATCTTTAAAACTATCAAAAGATGAGAATGAAATAATCACGAATACTACTCGATATCGAGGAATAATTGGAAGTCTACTATATTTAACCACAAGCAGACCTGATGTCATGTTTAGTGTTTGTGCTTGTGCTAGATTTTAGGCGAATCTAATGCAATCCCATATTAGTGTTGTGAAACAGATTTTCAAATACCTGAAAGGCACGATTGATGTTGGCTTATGATATCCTATGCACAATGACTTCGATCTTATCAACTTCTCTGACATAGGTTTAGTCGGATGTCATGTTGATCAGTGTTATGACACAGGAAGATTGCAAATCGGTCCATGGTCATCAAGACCATGAAACCGTGGTCCAAAGAGGAACCATGATTCAAAATGAGCCAGTGCTGACTCATGGCTTAACCTCTCCCAATGCTCAGCTTACACACAAAACACATGCCAATTTTCTAAATGGAAATAATTCAAAATACCAAGGAAAGAGAGTAGATATGTCTCCTATGTCTCCCCCTAATTATCAGCTCTACAATCAAAGATTTTATTCTCACCAAAATCAAGGATTTCATTCAAATCCTATCCCTAAAATAAATCCATCGGTTAGGGAAAGAATGGATTTAAATATTGTAAGGAGAACTGAAGAAAGGTAAGTGAATACATTCTTCTCTCAAGTAGAGAATCCTTGGACGTAAGTGATTTACCACCAAACCAAGTAAATCCTTGTGTCCTTCTTCTTCTTGTCCCTCAACCTTTCTTCTTGTCTTCTCCAAATCTTAACATGGCATCAGAAGCTCAGGCCGATAAGGGACCTTTTCCCACCCTCACCACCCTCAACAATGTTATGACCATCAAAATTTCTTATTCAAACTACATGTTTTGGAAGTCCCAAGTTGCACCGCTGTTATCCAGCCTCGATCTCTTCTCCTTGGTCGATGGCACCACTCCTTGTCCTGCGCAAATGACTCCGGCCACAACCACTGGGCCTGCTGCTATCAATCCTGCATATACTACATGGAAATGCCAAGACACCATGCTGGTTTGTTGGCTCATTGCAACCCTGACCGAGCCTGTTCATTCACAAGTTGTGGGGTGTAAAACCTCCAATGAAATCTGGACTACATTGGTTGCCCTCTATTCCTCCGCTTCCACTGCTTAAATCATGCAACTACGGTACCAGCTCCACCAAACCAAGCGCGGTAACTCAACCATTCATCAATATCTCCTTACTGTCAAGAGAATCACAGATCAATTGGCAGCGTGTGGTAAGCCTCTAACCGATGAGGAAATGTGTATACAAGTTTTAGAAGGCCTAGGCCCTGCTTATCAAGGGTTTGTGACTGCAATCACAACCCAAAGAACTCCATTGCAATACTATGATCTTCATGGCATGTTGCTGACCCAAGAGATTCGTCTCAAAGATGAAGAGACTCTGCCCAACTTATTTGCTCCAAATGCAAATTATGTCACCAATAAGAACACCCGTGGTGGTCATTCCAATTATCCCACTACCAATCATGGTGGTAGAAATGGAGGACGAGGACGGTATCAAGGTGGTCGTTATCCACCTAACCAAAACCCATCCAATAATTTTCGGGGTCAAAATTCTGGATTTCATTCCCCAGCTAAGGATCGTGGTACAAATCCACCACCTGTTGAATGTCAAATTTGTAACAAATTCGGGCATCGAGCCCTCGAATGCTACAATCGTTACAATCATACTTAGTCACAGTCCCATAACTCTCCACTAAGTGCAAACTATGCAGACTATACCCCTGGACAGCAGTCTGATAATGTGTGGTATCCGGATTCTGGTGCATCAAATCACATAACTGCGGATCTGGAGAATCTTCACATAGCAGCCCCTTACAAGGGCATTGAGCAGGTTCAAATTGGAGATGGATCAGGTTTGTCCATTCACCACACTGGATCTTCCTTACTTACTGGTTCAAAAAGCAATAATTTGAAGTTTAAGGATATTTTGCATGTCCCAATGATCTCAAAAAATTTGTTGTCTGTGTCTCAGTTTACTAAAGACAACAATGTTCTATTTGAATTTCACCCATCTTGTGTGTATGTGAAGGATCGCGAATAGGGAAATGTCTGCTGTAGGGCCAAACTAGGGATGGCCTTTAACAAATAGTTTTGAATAAAAATGCACAAAATAAAGGACCGTCTGCACATCTTGGAGAACGGGCGTCAATAAAGCAATGGCACCATAGAATGGGTCATCCAGCTCTTAGGATTGTTCGTTATGTTTTAAATAAATTTCAACTACCTGTTACTTCTGATAAGGATTATGTGAT
This sequence comes from Telopea speciosissima, assembly GCF_018873765.1. Taxonomy (NCBI): domain Eukaryota; kingdom Viridiplantae; phylum Streptophyta; class Magnoliopsida; order Proteales; family Proteaceae; genus Telopea; species Telopea speciosissima. The sequence continues at coordinate 67,853 of NW_025317372.1, forward strand.
TTGTGATGCTTGTCAACAGGGCAAAAGTCATAAATTGGCTTTTTCCCCATCCCCTACAGTTTCTACTACACCACTTGAATTAATTTACTTGGATTTGTGGGGGCCTTCACCAATTACTTCATTAGAGGGTCATCGATATTATATTAGCTTTGTTGATAATTTCAACAAATATATCTGGTTATATCCACCTACTTTGAAATCTGAAGCTTTAACTATTTTTCAGAAATTCAAAACTCTAGTAGAGAACATGTTTGACCAGAAAATAAAAAGATTTCACAGTGATTGGGGCGACGAATTCCGGTCAATATCCAAATACCTAACTGAAATGGGAATAGAGCATCGACTTTCATGTCCTCACACCCATGTACAAAATGGGGCCGTGGAAAGAAGGCATAGGCATATTGTAGAGACGGGTCTGTCCCTAATGGCACATAGTTCAGTTCCACAATATTTTTGGCCCTATGCATTCTCTACTGCAGTCTTTCTCATAAACAGAATGCCAACACCAGTTTTGAAAAATCAATCACCCTTATTCCAATTGCATGGAATCCATCCTCAATATGATACCATGAGAACATTTGGGTGTGCTTGCTACCCGCTATTAAGGCCTGACAACCACAACAAATTGGAGTCTAGGTCATTTATGCATGTTTTCCTTGGCTACAACAATCGCCATCGGGGTTATATTTGCTATGATCAAAGGAGAAACCAATCTCTCATTTCTCGTCATGTTGTGTTTGATGAAACCAAGTTCCCTTTTGAAAGTTCTCTACATTCACCTCCAATAACAACCACCCCATCTATTTTGGGACCCCCTCCCATCATACAATGGATGCCATAACATCAACCATCAAACTAATACCCTTCTGGTTCCACACCTTCATCGGTTATACCACCATCTCCAGCGCAATCCACTACCTCAACTCCAACCTCTACACCATCCATTGATCTTTATGTAGAGCTACCACCCCCATCCCCACAGATAGAAAATCACGTTTCTCACCACATACCTACTGGGCAAGCACCGCTCACTGCACCTCAACACCCAATGGTAACTCGAACCAGAGATGGCACCATTAGGCCAAAGGTTTTCTCTATAACTTAAAGTTCTGTAGATCCACATCTTGAACCAACCTGCTTTGGGGCTGCCAATAAGATCCCACACTGGCATGAAGCTATGGCAAATGAATTTAATGCGTTAATGCACAATGGAACTTGGATGCTTGTGCCCCCTCGTAGTGATATGAATGTGGTTGGTTGCAAATGGGTTTTTCGCACAAAAAGAAAGGCCGATGGGTCGCTTGACAGGTACAAGGCCCGTTTGGTAGTAAAGGGATATAATCAACAAGAGGGGATTGACTACAATGAAACATTTAGTCTTGTCATCAAACCAACAACAATTTGGTTGGTCCTTGCCATCGCTACTTCCAATGGATGGCCAATAAGGCAACTGGATGTGCAAAATGGTTTTTTGCATGGTGATCTGAAAGAGGATGTATTTATGAAGCAGCCACCTGGTTTTATTGACCCCTCCTATCCAACCCATGTTTGCAAATTGCACAAGTCCTTGTATGGCTTGAAACAAGCCCCGAGAGCATGGTTTGACAAGCTAAGTTCCTTTCTTTTGGAAAATGGATTCCGAGCTTCAAAAACAGACATCTCTCTCTTCATCGCAATACAGCCAATGGGAACCATATATATCTTGATTTATGTGGATGACATCATCCTCACTGGGACAAGTGATGACTTACTCCAACAATTTCTGCATAAAGTTGGTATGGCTTTTGCAATCAAAGACTTGGGGAGACTCAATTACTTCTTGGGAATCAACGTCGAATGGATGACTGATGGAATAGTCTTGTGTCAAGAGCAATATATTTACAACCTTCTCCACCGTACAAACATGTTAGATTGTATGTTTGTTTCTACACCAACAGCCACTTCGATCACTCTCAGTCAATATGGTGGAGAACCCATGTCGGATCCTACACAATATAGAAGTGTAGTGGGAGCACTACAATATGCCACTCTCACAAGACCAGATATTCAATATGCTGTCAATAGCGTTTGTCAATACATGCATAACCCCAGCACAACACATTGGATGGCCGTCAAGCGGATTTTGAGATATCTCAAATCAATAATTTCCTATGAAATTAAAATTCACAGAAATGCAAAGTTTAAACTATCAGCCTTTTTTTTTTTTTTTATTCATCCAAAAAAAAAAAAAAAACTATCAGCCTTTTCTGACGCTGATTGGGCAGGGAGTCCAGATGACAGAAAATCAACTGGTGGATATGCAATATTCCTTGGTAACAATATCATCTCTTGGAGCTCCAAGAAACAATCAACAGTTGCAAGATCCAGTACAGAGGTTGAATACAAGGCACTAGAAAATGTCACTGCAAAAGTAACATGGCTCCAATCTTTACTCAAAGAACTGCAAGTGTACTTACCATATGCCCCTACTCTATGGTGTGACAACATCGGGGCAACTTATCTAACTGCCAACCCAGTCTTTCATACGAGGACGAAGCATGTGGAAATTGATTTCCACTTTGTTCGAGACAAAGTTGCCTAAGGAGATCTAACTGTCTAGTACATATCCACCAAAGATCAGTTGGCTGATGTGTTTACCAAACCTCTGTCCTCTCAATGGTTTGCGGCCATCATAAGCAATCTCAAAGTGGTCTCCAACCCCATGAGCTTGAGGGGGAGTGTTATGACACAGGAACATTTCAAATCGGTCCATAGTCATCAAGACCATGGAACCGTGGTACAAAGAGGAACCATGATTCAAAATGAGCCAGTGTTGACTCATGGCTTATCCTCTCCCAATGCTCAGCTTACACACAAAACACATGCCAATTTCCTAAATGGAAATAATTCAAAATACCAAGGAAAGAGAGCAGATATGTCTCCTATGTCTCCCCCTAATTATCAGCTCTACAATCAAAGATTTTATTCTCACCAAAATCAAGGATTTCATTCAAATCCTATCCCTAAAATAAATCCATCGGTTATGGAAAGAATGGATTTAAATATTGTAAGGAGAAGTGAAGAAAGGTAAGTGAATACATTCTTCTCTCAAGTAGAGAATCCTTGGACATAGGTGATTTACCACCGAACCCAGTAAATCCTTGTGTCCTTCTTTCTTTGAAATGCACACATGACTTAAATCCTTTCCTTAGAAGCACAAATTCCTTTGGCCAATAGTTCCATTACATGAGAAAGGACAGAAAACAAATAAAGATAGGAACATTGGACTGATATCACTTGTTTACAACATTTTTCTACATTTCGGACAACAGAATCACCACTTCTTGTGTCAACATCTCTGGGGCTCTGAAATTTTCCCTCTTAGGCTGTTCTTGCCTTGGAGATACTAAGGAAGGGATATAAAAGCTAGTGCGAGTCAGACCCATGAACCTCACAAAATTGCACCCCAAGTGTTTCTGGTTCTTCTATCTCAGCCTTCATCCAGGGGCAGTCCCTTCGGATTTCTGGAACATCTCTTTCCTCCAAATACTTCTTCCAGTCTTGGATCTTGTATAATTCTAGTTTTTCCCTTTTTATTTGATAATGCATGGGTTGGAAGTGAGGACATGGGACTGGTGTTACCAACTTCAGTTTTTCCATTAACCACATTTGGAACACTGCCGGAGATCCATGAAGGAAGTCTGTCCCGTACTTCTAAGACTGACTTATGGTGTCGAAACCTTTGAATGTTTATGCTAAAATAGGAGGAACAATGTCAGATCCTTCTTTGATCTGCTTAACTACTTCTGCAATCATGGGAGACATGCCTTTCCCTGGAGATGCTAATAGGTACTTCCCAATCATACAGAATAAGTGTGCTCGCCTTTTGCATCTAGTCTGACCTTCTTCTACAAGCCTATTGTTGTTGAAGATCTTCGCCACTTTCAACGCATCCACCTTGTCATAATTGAGAACTTGCTTTATCTCCTTCTTATTCATGGCAAAGAAATCTTCCAAATCTTTGAGAAGCTGTTCCTTCTTCATGGTTGGGAGGAACAGCCTTCCTCGAGAGGGCACCACCATGCAAGCTCAGAATTCTTCAATGGTCGGCGCCAACCAGACTTTTCCGAAGTGAAATGTATATAACTGGGGATTCCAGCACTTTAATACTTCTCTGAGTAAGTCATGATGGAGCTTGAAACAACCGATTCTTCCTAGCACGGTCAGATGGAAATCCTCTAGAAGTGTGGACTCATCCACATTAATCCGGAGAGTCCATTGGTGCAACTGTTTGTCCAACCCTTCTTTCTTTGGTCCCCTCATACTACCTGCATCAAGGATGGGGTTAGCATTTTATGGCATAGAATGGATAAATCCTTTGTTAATAACCAGCTCTAGATGACTCTACACCTAAGCTAAGTCAATGAATTGAAGGTCAAATGGCAAGATTTATCCATACATGCAGGGGATGCCAGTTGGCAGAGTTATGGAAGAAAACCAACACAATGCCCTCTCTTTATTTTATTTTTTTTATTATTTATTATTTTTTCTTTTTCTTTTTTTTTTTTTTTTTTTTTTTTTTTTTTTGAGACTGCACTCGAATACATCGAGTTGCCTACGTATCCCTTGGGAGGAATCAGGTCGAACGTAGTTCAAGTCACCTCAAGTGACTCAGACAAAATACTTCTTTAATTGGTCCATGTTGACTAGTCCCTGAAGATCTTCTCCATCAAGGTCAGAGAGTTGGACTTCCTGTCTTGGCAATATGGTCTTGACTCTATAGGGTCCGTTCCAGTTAGGTCGAAACTTTCCACTTGGATCATGGATCGGAGCCCATTGCTCTCTAAGGACTAAATCTCCTTCTTCAATGTTTCGATTGCGGACACCTTTATTAAATGCCCTAGCCATTCTTTGTTGATATTTCTTGAGATTATCTACGGCTTTCATCCTTTTCTCATCCAGGAGATTGAGTTCTTCATATGTAGCCCTTACCCATTCTCCTTCTGGCAACTGACTATCGAGTAACACTCGAAGAGAAGGGACTTGAATTTCTACGGGTAACACAGCTTCTACTCCGTATACCAGAGAGTATGGAGTAGCTCCTGTAGAGGTTCGGATAGAAGTCCGATATGCCCATAGGGCCAATGGAAGCTTCTCCACCCAATCATTATGTGCATCCACCATCTTCTGCAATATGACTTTCATATTTTTGTTAGCTGCTTCTACCACCCCATTAGTCTATGGACGGTAAGTAGTAGACTTATGCCTCTTGATGTCAAACCTGTCGCAGAGTTCTTCTACCTTTCCCCTGAAATGCAAGCCTTAATCCGAAATCAATTGTTGCGGTACACTGTATCTGCAAATGATGTTCTCTTTTATGAATTTTACTACCTTAGCTGAAGTCAAGACTGCATAACACTGAGCCTCTACCCACTTTATGAAATAGTCGATGGCGACTAACACGAATTGGTGTCCATTATAAGCTTTTGGGGTTATTTTGCCGACTACATCGATTCCCCAAGTAGAGAACGGCTAAGGGGCATTCAATGAGTGTAGCTCTGTTGGAGGAATGTGGATAATATTTGTAAATATCTGGCATTTATGGCATCATTTTACGAAGGCGACACACTCGACTTCCATAGTGGCCCAATAGTACCCATCCTGAGAATTTTCTTGGCCAGCATTCTTGCATTCATGTGTGGTCCACATATTCCTTGATGGATTTCTTCCATGATAGTTTGAGCTTGTTCCTCATCTACACATAACAATTGGATGCCATCATAAGACCTCTTATATAACAAATTTCCTTGAAGGATGAATTGGGTGGCATATTTCTGCAAATGCCTCTTCTCTCTTTCTGAAAACTCTGCAGGGTACCTCTTTTCCTTGATGCAGTCGACCACTGGGGCATACCAAGGCCTTCCATCCTCGGTGAGTGCATTGACTGGCTCTCCATATGCTGGGCTATTCCTTCTTTCTATCAAAAAAGGTCGGATCCTATTTCGAGTATCACATTCCACCATAGACGCCAAAGTGGCCAAAGCATCAGCGAACCGATTACTATCCTTGGGTAAATACTCAAACGAGACTTCCTTAAAGCATTGAGTTAATTATTCCAAATAAACTTGATATGGTTTCAACTTCTCGTCTTTAGTCTTCCATTTCCCTTGAGTTTGACAGATCACAACGGAGGAGTCTCTGTAAACCTTGATCCTTTCTACTCCCACAGACAAGACCATTTCCAACCCAATGACACAAGCTTCATACTCTGCTATGTTGTTGGTGCAACTGAATTCCAACTGGAAGGCCATCGATAGGTAAAAATCTTCGGGGGTTATCAATAACACCCCAGCACCAAATCATTTTTGATTGGCAGCTCCATTAAAGTACAATTGCCACCCTTCATTTGGCTCTGCTTCAATGGAATGCAAATCTTCATCTGGGAAGAGGTCCTCTGTTGCTCGAGAATCAACTTCTGAGGGGAATGCTGCCAAGTGGTCGGAGATTGCCTGACCTTTCACAGATTTTTGATTGACATAAGTTATGTCAAATTTTGATAATAACAGTAACCATCTAGCCATCCTCCTTGTCAATGCTGGTTTCTCAAAGAGGTACTTAATTGGATCCATTCGCGAGATCAACTTGACTGGATGTGATACCATGTAATGCCTTAGGCGTTTAGTTGCCCAAACCAGGGATGTGCATGTCTTCTCCATAGGAGCATATCGAGTTTCATACTCCAACAATTTCTAGCTTATGTAGTAAATTACGTGCTCTTCCACATCCACCTTGCCGACTTGGGCCATCATAGATCCGACCGCTGTTTCTCCTACTGAAAAATATAGGAGCAAAGGTATACCAAGCACTGGATTTTCATAAAGGCATCTTGGCATTTCTCGTTCCATTCTTTCGGCTCTTTCTTCCTCAGAAGTTTGAAGATGGGTTCACAAGTGGATGTTAACCAAGATATGAACCTGCTGATATATTGAATGCGGCCTAAGAAACCTCGTATCTCATTTTCTGTCTGGGGTGGTGACATTTATATGATGGCCTTTATTTTGTCAAGGTCCACTTCTATCCCTCTTTCACTGACAAGAAACCCCAACAGTTTTCCTGCACACACTTCTGAGGGTTCAGCCTTAGCTTGTATTCTTTGATTCTTTCAAAGAACTTTTTGAGGGCTGCAAAATGACCCTGTCAGTCAACAGATTTGACTATCATATCATCGACATACACCTCTACTTCCTTAAGTATCATGTCATGTAAGATAGTCGTGGCTGCTCTTTGATATGTTGCCCCAGCATTCTTCAATCCAAAAGGCATCACCTTGTAACAAAATGTTCCCCATGGTGTGGTAAAAGCAATCTTTTCCCTGTCCTTCGGGCACATACTGATTTGGTTATATCCGGAGAAACCATCCATGAATGATAGCAGAGCATGTCCTACAGTATGATCCACCAAAATGTCGATGTGAGGCAATGGAAAATCGTCCTTAGGGCTGACCCTATTCAGATCACGAAAATCCACACACATCCTGACTTTCCCATCTTTCTTAGGGACTGGGACAATATTGGATAACCATTGAGGGTACTGGGTTACTTGGAGAAACCTTGCATTCCAATGTTTGATGACTTCTTCCCTGATCTTCTCACTCCATTCCGGCCGCATCCTTCTTAACTTCTGCTTGACTGAGCGAGCATCCGGGTATGTCGGTAATTCATGTTGCACAATCTTTGGATCGATGCCAGGCATATCCTTATAGGACCAGGCAAAGACTTCCTCAAATTCCTTGAGAAGAGAGACCATTTGGGACGTCTCGTCCTTATTGAGAGAAGAACCAATTTTGATCATTTGAGGGCATTGGTCAGTCCCTATATTTACGGAATGAGTGTCCTCTAGGACGGGTTGAGCTCTTCTTTGCTCCATTTGTTCTTATCAGATTACGATGTTCTAGGACATTATTATCATCAGAAGAATAGGAAGAATAAGAAGAATCATACTCAAAATCAGTAACTTCATTCATGATAAGGGGAAGAGTACAAACAGACTCGACAAACTGGACATTTCCATTTTCTTTAAGGGACTCGAATACAGACTCAGAGACAGACTTAGACAGGACTATGCTAGAGCTGGTTATAACTTCTGACTCATTAGTATGGAAATCTTCCATCATTCTTGCCCAATTTGCTATAGATCCTTGGAGAGGTTGTATGAGAAGATGTGGTGCTGGTCCCTCTTCTTCTTCTTTAATGATCACTGCCACCTCAAATAGCTCACCAATTCCGTGATCTCCTTGGGCTTTTTTCTTGTTGGCTTGATTCAGTTCCATGGCCACCCGGTCCACTTCATTCTCAAAGATAATTTCTAGCCCCGATAGACGTTTATCCTGCTCTCGATCGAACCATGGTTCTTGATTTCCACAATAAGGGAAGTTTTCTCCCTCCTTTACGAAGTACCCATTCAGAGTTTTGAAGTACGAGGTACTACCCGCTGCACTGGTCCTTTGTCCTGAGGCTTTCTTCTTTGGATCCCTCGGATTAAACCCTAGACCCTATCGGTTGGTATTAGCTTGTATCTCCGGGAATGCTAGTATTCCTTGTTGATTCTTCCCTAACCCCAGTCCTGGAAAGTATTTCATCTTTTTCGTGATCTTTATAGAGGCCTTGCTCTATATTATCGGGAACTTCCCCAGACTCCAATCTTCTTCATTTGCAGAGGTAGTGCAAATGTGTCCGATCTCAAATCCACCCAGTTGTACCTCTTGTAAAGGTGAACCACCCACTTCTATGTTAGCCAATGTATGCACCATTTCTAGATCTCCGAAGATGGTGATCACCTTCTGGTCATGTATGAATTTCAGCTTCTGATGGAGACTTGATGCTAGGGCCCTTGTTGAATGCAGCCATAGCCTCCCGAGCAACATATTGAAGGATGCTTGAATATTGATGACTTGAAAGTCTATGGTGAAGCAAGCTGGCCCTATCTTGACACTGGTGGTAAGAATCCCGATCACCTCTCTTCTGGAAGTATCATATGCCCTCATGGTTTAACTGGATGTCTTCATCTTGTCAAGAGCTAGACCCATGCATCTCGTAACTTTGAGAGACATTACATTGAGGGCGGACCCATTGTCTATTATAACTTGGGGAACCTGGTTCTTGTTACATTCCACAGTAATGTAGAGTGCCCTATTGTGATTCTTCCCTCCTGGGGGTAATTCTTCTTCTGAGAAAAAGAGTGACTGAATGGCATAAGTAGCCCCCACTATGTGAGACAATTCTTCTGGTCCCATTTCTATGGGCACTTGGACTTTAGTGAGTGCTTTCAAAATAGCTTCCCGATGGGTTGGTGACGCCAACAACAATCCCCAGATGGAGATATTGGCTTGAGCCTTCTTCAATTGGTCCAACACTCTGTTTTCTGGTTCAACCACCGCCGTTGATGGGCTAGACTTATATTTTTCCACTGTCACATCCTTATTCTTGAAGTTTCAGCCACTCCTACTTTCTGTGACTTCTAACTCTTTTCCTTTGATGATCAACTGGACTGAACAAAATTTGTCATCCTCTTCGTCACTATCAGTAATGATAATGGGGCCTTTGGGACAATCTCGAGTTTTTGCTTCTTCATTGGACAAGGCCACGATAGAATTCTGGGCTTGATCTAAAATTTCTGACAGGGTTCCTTATTTTTTGGCAACTTGTTGGGCCATTTGAGAATCTTCTGGCATCATTTGGCTAATGGCCTGAAAAGCTTCCAGGGCTGATTGGTACATCTTCTTTGCTTCTACCAATGAATTATAAAAATTGTGGTCTTTCTCTTCCCCCTAAGACCCTGAGCTTTCGGAACTCTCTTCAGAACTTGAAATGACTGGGTGGATATTCCCTGTTGGATCATTAACTGCTCCTTCTCCATTCACAAGACACATATGGAAATCATCATGCGCTCTTGCCCATGCACGATACTCTCTGTTGCCCCGATATGGGGACGGAGGAGGAGTCCCACATAGGTATTGTGCCAAAGCCAAAGTTAACTTTATAGTGTTTTCCAAGTGATGAATTGCTTAAGGTAATGACCATTGTTCTTTGATGGGTTTCAGCTGTTGAAGCTCTTCTTGGTACTTATCATCTATAACCATAATTTTCATAAGCATTTTCTAGATTTTATTCACATCCCTGTGGATTTTGTTCACCTGAAATGATAAGGCCCATGGTGCTGGTCCACAGATGTTTTCATACTTTTCCAAACGCATCCTTGGTTGCCAAGGTTCCTCATCCTCAATTTCTTCTTCTTGTTCAGATCCTTCACCGTCTGATTCTCCTGATGCAGATTCTGACTTACTTTCACCTTCTTCAAATGATTGTTCTTCTTCTGAATTTCCTTCCCCTTCTTCATCGATGTCCATAGGAAAGATCCCTTTGGTGGGGTCATTCTGAAATTCTCCGAGACTGATGTCATTAATCCACACATCCCATGTTTCGCTTCTTCGAGGCGGATCAGGATAGGAAAATGAATCTGAATATAGGGCAAGATCTTCAGGAGGAGTTCCGAACAAATCCCGAGCCAAAGCATTGGCTAATCAAGTCATGTTTTTCAACTCATAGAGAGTTCGTGCGAGCACATCGTTCTTATTAGGCATTACCAGCCTTTCACATCGGGCTGCAAAATTACTGCACACCAGATCTGGAAATAGAGAAGTAGCCTTGTAAAGGATTTCTTGAGTATTGGTAGCGACATCAAGTATATCCGACACTTGATAAAAGGCACTCATGCTCCAACGCTCAAAATCTTCTCTAGATATCATCCAATCTCCTCTTGGGATCTCTGGTGAGGATATCTCCTCCTCATCTCTGCTTTTATCATCATCCGATGATACAGGTTGGATAAGATTGGTAGGATCACTATCATCATCATTTCCGATGTTGTTCACCCAATCCATGGTACTGAATCCTCCTTCATCCGGTGTTGTATCTTATTCTTCTTCGGCGTACTCCATCCACCCCTCATGGATTTCTAAGTCATCCGCCCCATCCAAACTATCATCATCTCCCCCTATGTGGATAGGAGAGACTTCTTCTAAGAGAACTTGACTAATGGCTAGTGCTGATACTGCTTTGAGAAGTTGGGGCATGACTGTGGTGATTTCACCCTTTTATGCTTCTTCAGGGGCTAAGTGGCATATTTAGGATGGTGAGAATCCATACTTGCGCAATGATGCACTTATCTTGAGCCCTTCTAACCCAAACTCCAAGAAATCTAACTTTCGGAGCCGATTGTTGGATGCCATTCCCTTACCATGATCACACGTTTGTCTGCCTATTCAAATATTACCGTCACAGTTAGTTCTGGCACAATAGACACAAACTTGCATCTTCTCTGCCCACTCTCAACGCGATTGCTCATCTTTCCCTAAATACCATGGGATGGGCTGGATCAGTGCGGTAGGATCTTGGAAAGGTGCTTCTTCCCACAACATGTTGACCGATCCTATAAATGACTCTGGAGAATAAGACCCCTTCACTAGTGGTTGTGAAACTTTCCATGCGGGTATCGGGTATTCCACCGAAGTGGCACCTTCTATTGTTGGATGATAGAAAGGGGAATCTGGTCGATTTACTTCCTGAGACCTTTCCTGTGGAGTCTGTTGCTTCTTTTCTTGTTTGAGTTTTTTGGTCAACATTGCTATATAGATATGAGCCTTCATGAATTTCCTCTTTTTTCCGACCGGATGAATCAAACTGGTAGGATCTTCATGCTGGACATCTTCTTGAAGCATATTCACCCCATGATTGGGCAGAGGATTTGTTGTGGCATTGGGCTATTGTTTCTTCTGGAGTTCAATCTTACCATCGTCAATCAAATCTTGAATCGCGTGCTTGAGAGAAATGCAACTATCAGTGTAATGACCTTACTGATCATGGTAATGGTAATACTGATTGGGTTTATACCACACAGGTGGATTGCTCAAGTCCACCGGCCTTGGGGTAATTGAATTGATCATTCCCTGTTTCTTGAGCTTGGTGAACAACAATGAGGGTGCCATTCCTCCAAAATCAAAAGTCCTTTTGGGTGGTTCAGGCTCAGCTTGAATCACAAGAGGGGTGACCCCTGCAATTACTACCTGGACCTCGGCTGCTTGGTTACTCATTCCTGCCGCACTTCCCCCTTTGCTCTCGGACTCTTCCTTGCCGAATAGCTTCCTGAGGTTTCACGGGTCGTACTTTGGTTCTGCCTTTCCTTGAAGATCTTGTCTTCAATCTTCTTCCCAATTGTCATAAGGGCATCAAATGTCTTGATATGCTGGTAGTATAACTTCTCACGATACTCCCCATACAGGTTTTCTAACAGTATCTCGACTTGTTCCTCCTCAGTAAGGCAATTCCACATCTTCGCTGCCTTTTCTCTGAACCTCATGAAGTAGTTTGAAAACTCTTCGCTTGGTTCTTGCCGCAGAGTTTCCAACTCTCATCGGGTAAGATCCATCTCAGTATTGTACAAGTACTGCTTCATGAATGCCTTAACCACAGAGGTCCATGATTGCGTTTGAGTGTGATTGAGCTGCGTCAACCACCTTAAAGCAAATCCAGCCAAAGAATACAGGAAGGCCTACCCCATTTGGTTCTCAGAAAGTCCCCATGACCTAGCGATGGTGGCAAAGATCTTAAGGTGAGCCCTGGGATCGCCGGACCCATCAAACTTGTCCAACTTCCATTTGAAATCTTCGGGAATTTTTCCTTCGGGGAAGAACACCAAATCTTCTTCATCTTTCTCCTTGGCTTTGCCCTTGACAACCACTTCTAGTTCGGCTACCTTCTCTCTCATCTTCTTCTCCCTTTCAGTCTCGGGAGGGTCCATAAGACGACTATCATCCCCTTCCTCCACTAGTATGGTGATGGAAGTTTTGGGAGTCGGAAAGTTGGTTTTTCGGACCTCCTGCTCCACTGGCCTGGATATGGATCCACCCTTAGAGAGTTCGTTGACTGACTGCACCAGCTATGCCATGAGTTGCCGCATTTTGGCCATATCAGCCTGCAACTTATCCACTCGGTGCTCGACGTGACTTTCAGACCATTGGTCATCTGGAGGATCCATGTTGTCCACAAGTGATATCTCCGCTGATGAACTAGAGGAATGAGAAGAGAACGGAGAGCTTGAGAAGAATGATGGACTGGCTTGAGTCAGCCTTCCACCGTGTTGGATCCAGATGGGCAAGAACGAAGTCGTGCTTCTACGGAAAAGAGAAGAAGATCTAGTTCAGATCCTAAAAAAGAATATAGCTTATTCAAAAAAAAAATTTTATTTTATTTTATATATTTTTCTTTATTTATATCTTCTGCTTTTTTTTATCATTAATTTTTGTTTTTATCACTTTTTTTATTTATTTATTTTATTTATTTTTTTTTTTTCAATATTTACATACACATTTTTTTTTTTTTTGTTTGCCTCAAGTAATCGAAGTTGTCATCAGAATTTCAGTAGGGCTCCTCTGAGACCGAACTTCAAATGTCGTCATCGCCAAAGCATATATATTTTTTTCACAACATGTATAAAACAAACAAAAGAAAGATGCTAGTTATCGGGTTACTGATGATTGTGCCTGGACTCAACATGAGATACTCTCATTTCGAGGGACATGTAAGGTTCCATCATATGAAAGCGGACTTCCATTTTTCTTCGAGGGACCATCGCGGGACTATGGAATTCCTTACTTTCGGTGGCATCTCATGGTAAATCCAGGTTAATCGTCAAGTGACCCTAAACTCGATCTTTCTTATAGCTAACAATGGTTAGTTTGTGTCGTACCCTAATCATATATGGTCTATTTTCCTACATGATGCATGTAATGGATAGGCTTAATAGGACAAAACAAGGTCACCCTTGACAGAACCGATATACCTATCGCTCGTGGTTGTGAATTGCAGGCACGTGGTTCTTTTAATATACCTAGAGACTAGGTCACACAATCTCAGAGCAATTAAGCTAGTGCCTTTTTTGGGTGGCTAAAGCACCCCATAGCACACTAGTGACTACCCTCGCTGGTGATTCTAAACTCGTACAGTAAATATCTAGGGTTGTAGCTTCGCCGCAAATTACCCATGACTACTCATGGGGTCCAACGACTAACTACGGGGGTAAAAGGGATTCCCATGCAGTGTGTGTGTGCAAGAAAGTGGTACAGGAAGCAGCTATCATCCGATCTCAGACTACTTAGTATGATGTGCCTCACCTCCCCGGGGGTAAAGGCACGACAGGGAGTACCCTCGTCGTTTGATTTTACTTCGAGCACTATGCATGATGCGATTAGTACACACAGGGGTTAGTCAGACAAACATATTATGGTATTTATTTTTTATTATTATTTTTTTTTTACACAAAAACTTGGGAGAGAATATTTTGTCATTTATTGGTAGCATCTATTTAGAAAGTTTGACCTCGAGTGGATGTTAGTCCACTCAAATCTCCAGTGAAATCGACACTGTAAGTACCGTGGTCCTCAGTCTCTCGGATGAGGTTTCCACAACCTTATCTTTGCTTGTTACCATTGGCATTGATATGGATAATATTGTCAATGTTCACTATTGATAAATGGGGATTCAGATCATGCATCAAAATATGCTAACAGAGTGCGAAGTCGCCACCTAGGGTTAGGGCCTAGGACCCATTAAGTGTAGCCCTATCCGTTATGAATGGAATCGGGCTATATGACTCTAAATGGTCTGACCAGAAGTTCCAAGTACGGGGTCAGGTTACGAGTGTGGGAAGGTGTTAGGCACCCACCTCACCCGGCCGAAGCCTGTCTTTCTGTATTAGATGCTACATAATGACAAATATTCTCTCTCGTTTATTACGGGGATGGGAGGTATTATGAACTACATTCAGATATTCTATCTTGAACTAGAACATAATAAACTACATTACATATATGAAAGACATAGATTAAAGCGATGAAATACGAGAGGACTACATTGGAACAGCAAGATTGCAATAATTATACCTATATGGTTATGTTCCCTTGGCTCAGGGGAGATGGATGAACGAACTGGCGCCGATTCCTTCTGGGCAAAGCAACGACTCTTTCAAGTGATCTGGATAGGAGTAAACAGACAGAATAATATCCATACTAAGGAGATTATGGCTGCTATCAGTATACAGACATGATAATGACCCTGAAGGAGGGAAACTTTGTATGTTTTGACGGGTAACCGAAGGATCTACCCGTGACAAAGAAAATTTCACTCACTCACACTCTCACTGGAAGAGGAAGGGAGGAAAGGGAGAAAAGAGGGCAGAAATGGCTTGGGGAGGGTCTCTCCACCCAAGAAATCTTAAAAAATGAGGGAGGGGAACCCTCCTATTTATAGGGAGGGACCCCTCTCTCTCCTAGCCAGATAAGTCCTCCACGGTGCCGTGGAGGCTTCCACGGCGCCGTGGGGGACTTTTCCACGGTGTCGTAGGTGACATCAGCTTGCCCTCATCGCACCACGGAAATCCGGAACACATCCCCACGACATCGTGGGAATGAGTCCACGGCGCCGTGGGGGCGCAGTGCTATTTTTCTTTGTTTTTGGGCCTAAAATGGGCCATTTTGTGTTTGGAATGGTTCTCGGATTTATGAGTCAAGTATCTTAGGTCCATAAAGGGGGAAAGTGCGTTATCCATCGTCCATGTCCCGTTGTCATCATTACCAAGGGTGGTGACAAAAATCAGTGTCTACAGAAAATCATTTTAAATCGTATAAATACAGAGCATCGGTTCTCTAATGATAACATATAATACAGTTACAATATCCCGTATCCATCCAATAATTACCGTACATTTACACATGAAGTTCATACATGAATGAAGATGAATACAGTAATAAAGATTTAAATCACGCCATAAGGGCACTATTCTTGGGTGTACATCGACATCCAAGTCCAAGCCATCGGCTCCACTCGATTTGCAACCATAAGTACGCATCAAGAGATTACCTGTATATCAACTGAAAGAGGTTGCGCAATGGGGTTAGCTCCACAAGCTAGTGAGAGAGCAAAGTAGAATGCACATACACACAAACATATAATTCGGAGCCAATCCATGATGCATGCACATGTTAGATTCATATTCCACCTAACACACACATTCTAAGTCAAGTGTATGCTACTGTGATAACTCGGGAGACACTGTGAGTCACTTAACTTATCACCACAATGAAACCTCAATTATCACTAGGGAGCCTACGCCGATAGAAGCCATCAGACCACCCAGTAGAAGACCTCGATAGCCATCACTACCCCTGACCTGGCCTCTCTCCCCCATAGGCAATAGGTGCTCAGATTATCCAACACATAAACCCCTGTTGGTAAGGGTTATAACATAAGGGAACAAGATTTCTAATCACAGATATACTACATGCAAGTCATATCATCCCGAGAGGTATTCCGGGTGCATCAACGTCCCATTCCATCTAGTATTAGGGTACCAGCACAGTATGGCGCATACAGGGTAGGATGATTGTCAACATATTTTATAATCATTTTTGGGGTTCCGATACCAGTACACCTGGCACCGTGACCCTATACATTAGTGAACTATTAACATATCACATTTATTCCATTTTCACAAACAAGATAAATAATGCAAATGTGTGAAATGCTTATAATTCATATAATAGCATGATAATGATTGTTTAATGATATTCAAGCTCAAACAAATCACCCAAAACCCACTCACTGAACTCGGGTATCACCCGACGTGGTTGATATGAATCTCACCGGTGCACCTTCTATCCATCGAGTTGGGTAGCCTAAGAATGCAAGAGTAAACGTTAAAAGATGTATAGAGGGGTCCTATTTCATACCTCCAAAGTTAAAATTGAGTTTCAACCACGATAGCACAGATGGACTCATGGACGGAAGCAACAGGGTGAGTCCGTCCCTGACTCCGTTCAGGCCAAAAGGTCAAAACACGAGGGATGGATCCACGGATGGAACTTCCACCTGAGTCCATTCCTGCATCCATTCAAACCCTTAGACATACCCGAGAGAGAACAGAACCACGGATGGAACCTCTTCATGAATTTATCCCTGCATCCGTTCGGTCCCTGAGTGATTCCCAAGAGGGAATGGAACCACGAATGGAGACAATAGAGTAAATCCATCCCTGTATCCATTCGAACCAGCTACCAGAATACACTGGAGGGACCTACGGATGGAACCATGATGGTGACTCCGTTCGTGCATCGGTCGGAGTTCTTTCTGAGATTTCTTATGGTTTTCTCCTCCACCTTGGAACCTGGAGTTCACATGGCACTCAGGGTCATGGAGGGGAGTCATAGGCCTTCCTAGGGTCACTAAAACCTAGGCCTACCTCATGGATCCAAGATCACACAAGGATCTAACTCCTATTTTAGTCCAACATAGAGTTTGGGGGTTTGAAAACCAAGAAATCAACAATAAGGGCTGCAAGGTGACTGATAGGAGCCATCAATGGAGGTTGGTCTTCACTATTAGAGTCCCATGTAAGGGCCAAGCCTCACCTTGAGTCCCAAGTTGAACCCTAGGTTAGCTCAACTCAAGAAACCTACTCAACTTAAGAATGTAAATGGAGAAGAGGGAGGTATCAAGAGATGGAACATACCTTGGTGAGTGGAGCTCCAATCACAGCTCTAGCAAGCTTTGAAGATCCACCTCCTCCTCTATTCTTCTTCCCTTTTTCTTCTTTTTTTCAATCCTTGTCCAAACAACAAGAGGAGGGAAGGTAGGGCAGCAAAACCCCTTTGGCTTACCTTCCATCTTCTTCCTTTCTCCTCCCATTCCTCTTCCTTACTTCTTATTCTTCCTTTCATCTTCTCCTCCATAGTTTTGCTTGGAGGGGGAGAGATGGGAGAATCTTGGGCTGAGCCTTATCTTTTAAAGATCAAAAGAGGCCTTAGGGCCTGTTTGCCTAGGTGCCCCTATGACTAAGGGTGGACTTTTAGGTTTAAGTGGGCCTTAAGGCCTGTTTGGCTAAGGTCACAACCCTATTAAGTCTAATTGGTTAGTAAGGTCCTATAAAGGCATATTAGTTGTAGGACTTGTTTGGCTCAAGCTAAATAGAAGAACCTATTATTTATTTAAGTCTTGTGGGCCCACTTTTATGGTCCAACTGAAGAAAGAAGGTAAGGATGGGAGTCCATCTTATCCGAGGATCT
This sequence comes from Telopea speciosissima, assembly GCF_018873765.1. Classification (NCBI taxonomy): domain Eukaryota; kingdom Viridiplantae; phylum Streptophyta; class Magnoliopsida; order Proteales; family Proteaceae; genus Telopea; species Telopea speciosissima. The sequence goes on from NW_025317372.1 coordinate 86,004, forward strand.
AGTTTTGGTATCTGGGGCATGGGGACGTGGGTCCTACATGAAAATACATCAAAAGGGTAAGAAACAGTATGGACGGATCCACTAACGGAACCAATCTAGTGAGTCTGTTTGTGACTCTGTTGCTGCTGTCAGAGCCCAAACTTCAAGAAAACTTGCGTACTTCCAGGACCTCGAGGGGATACTTACAATAGAATTTAAGGTTCAAAGTCACAGGTGTTTGACCATTGCCATCGTGGCATCACCCATTAGTGAAAGTCCAATTTGACCCGGGTATTAGGATGTATTTCGGGTGCGGGTGTAACAGTATACCCTATAAGCAAATATAACAACACAATCATAATCATATAAGTCTAATCATGTTTAGAAAATATATCTTATTGTATTCAAACACAGTGAAACCCATGATTATAGGTAAAATTTTCACTTGAAGTTTCCAAAGTCCAAGAATTGAGCTAAAAGTTTGTGTGTACACCACAACAAGGAGGAAGCATGCAAACATAACTTTTCACAAGCCTAAATATGTCTAAGAATCCCACATTTGTTGGGCTTGATTGAAAAACCTAAGAAAAATGAGAAACCATCAACCTCATATACGACCAAACATGTGAATCGCAAGGCATGGTAGTGTGTGTGTGTGTGAGCATGGTTGGAAGCCCCAAACAAATGAATTAAACAACATTCCATAACTAGATATGTTGTTCATTCACATAAGATTAAGGGAAGAGAAGCAAAAATTTTGTTTAGGGTTGGAGAATTTTGGTTTCACAGCCAATAATGTAGATGAGAGGTGTTAGGGCATTAAGAGAGTGACATTCATGATCAATTAACGCAAACAGAATGAGAAAAACACAATAATGAGTATTCCATACATCTGTCACAAAGACAGCAAGAGAAAAGAAAAGAAAAACCAAAAACCTAGATGCTAGGAAAGAGGGAAAAATATGGAAACAGTGAGAGAAGGAGGAAACACACACTTGGAGGTTTTGTGATGTCGAATCTTGAAGGTAAGGCTCCAAAACACCAAGGATTTGAGTGAGAACCACAAATGTCCTTGAGGCTTCTTCTCCCTTGCTCTGAGACTTAGTTGAAAGAAATAGGGCAAATGAGTTTTTAAAACTCCTAGCCCTGTTTAAGTTAAAATTTCACGAACGGACCCAAAAATTGGGACTCCGTTTGAGGATCCGTTCAGTGTAAAAAGTTAATTTCTAAAAATTTTGCCTGAACAGACTTACCAACGGACCCACCCAAGTGAATCTGTTCGTAGATCCATTCAACTCTGTTTTATTTTACTGACAATGGACTTACCAATGGACCCACCCAAGTGAATCCGTTCATGAAACCATTCGAATGTTTTATTTTACTGACAATAGACTTACCAACGGACCCACATAAGTGGATCCGTTCGAGGATCCATTCCAACTGAAAATGGCCCTTTGGACCATTTTCTTCAACCAGCCTTTTTAGACACTTGATACCCCTTCCCCCATAGCCTTTTTCCCATAATTTGTGACTTGTCATGTTTGTGCATTGTGTGAGAACCCTAATTGACTGGACTTCTTGCCTATGCTTTTAAAATTTGAATCGTGCATGATAGTTGCTAATTGTGAACACCCCCGGCACCTACAATTGCTACTGCACCTGGCACACCAGTTCCGGCCCCTGTTGATGCCGCAGTATTCCTAGTACAAGTGGGGCTAATACCACCTCTTACCCCGGTGGCCACACCAGTGTGAGTGGCAGGACCAGCTTGGGCTAATGCCTCCAAGCTATTAGAGAAATTCTAAGAACATTGCCCTCCCACTTTCAACAAGATGAGTGATGATTGGTGGTGCTCCTCTAAGGTAAGCTTTTGGGTTACAAATCGTAATGCCACTTGGGAGCAATTTAAAGTGACTTTCCTAGAGAACTACTTCCCTCGTAACTTCCGCGACAAGAAGGAAGCCGAGTTCATGAGTTTGATCTAGGGATCCAGGTCGGTCCTTGATTACCAATAGTTGTTTGATGAGCTCTTCTATTTTCCCCCGAACACATGAAGCCGGAGGATGTCAAGTCTGGGAGATTTGAGAAGGGGCTTAGGCCTAGCATTAGCACCTCCATGGTATTACATGAGTACCCCACCTATTCCTGTGTTGTCCAAGCCGCCAAGGTGGTGGAAGACCGACAGAGGAGAACTATAAAGTAATCCAAGCTAGCAAGAGGCTTATGGCTTCTTCTGATTCCAAAGGACCCAGCAAGTTCTAGAGGGGATTTTATTCCACTCTGTGTCCGGTCCAGTACCGTAGATAAGATGCATCCTAGGCTCCTAAGCCGTCAACAGTACCTCACTATAGAGCATAGACAGTTAAGTGCTACAACTGTCAAGGGACCGAGCACATGGCTAGGGAGTGCCCACATGCCAAACAAGGTGGTTCTCTAGCTACTCTACCTCCTAGAGCACCTCAAACAGGACCAGCCGATCACGCTCTTCCTCCTCCAATCGCCAACCAAACTCAAGGGTGCATTTACTCAATCATCAATGAAGAAACCCACGCTGACCCTAATGTCATCACAGGTATTGCACTTAACCCTTAGAATAATGCATCCTTATAGGGTTAGGTTATTATGATTTATGTGTATTGGTATCTATTAGGTATGATTTATGTATGTTTATAAACCACCTATATGTTGTTTGATTCGAGAGCTTCGCATTCATTTGTAGCCCCTTCATTCGCTAGGAAGATGCAAATCAAACCAAAGGAAATGACTCAAATCTGACAGTTAGCACCCTGACGGGTAATAAGGTTGAACTCAACTTGATGTACGATCCTTGTCATGTATGGATAATTGACCATGGACTGGTAGCACGCTTGATAGGGCTGGATATGAGAGATTTTAACATGATCTTGGGCATGGATTGGCTATCCACTTATGGGGCCAGTTTGATTTGTACAGAGAGGAAAATACTGTTTAAGCAAGAAGAGGGCATAGAGTTTATGTTCAAGGCAATTGGTAGGAGAAGCATAAGAAAACCATCATCTCTGCCCTACAAGTCTAGAAATTGTTAGAGGAAGGATGCCAGTGTTACCTGGCATCAATTGTAGACACTGAGGCGAAGGTCAGACCACTAGAAGAGACCAGTGTAGTGAATGATTTCCCTGACGTCTTTTTGGAAGATCTGACATGGTTGCCACCAGACCATGAGACAGAGTTCATGATAGACCTAATACCAGGTGCAGCCCCAGTGTCTAAGGCCCCTTATAGGTTGGCACCTATTGAGTTGAAGGAGTTACAAGTACAACTATAGGACTTGTTGAAAAAAGGTTTTATCAAACCCAGTGTATCTCTATGGGGAGCACCGATACTTTTTGTAAAGAAGAAAGATGGTAGCATGAGGATGTGCATTGACTACTATGAGCTTAACAAGTTGATGATCAAGAACTGGTACCCTTTCCCCAGGATCGATGACTTATTTGATCAGTTACAGGGTGTTAAAGTGTTCTCAAAGGTTGACCTCAGGTCGGGTTATCACCAGCTAAAAATCAGGGATAGAGACATTAGCAAGACAACATTCTGATCTTGCTATGATCACTAAGAATTCTTGGTCATGTCCTTTGGGTTGACCAATGCCCTGATAACTTTCATGGAGTTGATGAACCGGGTGTCTCATGATGTGCTGGATAAGTATGTCATTGTGTTTATTGATAACATCTTGATCTACTCCAAGAGTGAAGGGGATCATGTCGATCATCTTCGTCTGGTACTATTGTGCATGAGGGAGAAATAACTTTATACTAAGTTTAGTAAATGCGAAGTTTGGCTGCATCAAGTAGCATTCTTGGGGCACCTTGTCTCTGCCAAGGGTATAGAAGTTGATCCCGGCAAGGTGAAGTTGATAGTGGATTGGAAGACACTAAGAAAGTGGTTGATATCCGAAGTTTCTTAGGCCTAGCTGGCTACTATAGGAGGTTGAACTTCTCTAGAATTTCAGCCCCCATGACACGACTGACTCGAAAGGGAGTGAAGTTTGAGTGGTCAGATGATTATGAGAAGAGCTTCCAGGAGTTAAAGCAAAAGTTGATTTCTGCTCCAGTGCTTACCATTCCTAATTGTACTGGAGGAATAGTAGTCTACAGTGATGCATCCAAGATGGGTTTGGGTTATGTCCTAATGTAAGACAAGAAGGTACTAGCCTATGCTTCTCAGTAATTGAAAGATTATGAGAAGAACTACCCAACTCATGATCTGGAGCTTGCAACTGTTGTTTTGCTCTAAAAATCTAGCGGCATTATTAATACGGTGAGAAGAGCAAAATCTACAATGACCATAAGAGCCTCAGGTACTTCTTCACACAGAAGGAGCTCAATATCAGACAGCGGCGATGGTTGGAGTTGATAAAAGACTACGACTGTACCATCCATTATTACCTTAGTAAAGCCAACGTAGTAGCAGATGCATTGAGCCAGAAGTCACAAACATTATCACTAGCATCACTGGCTATCAATGAAGAACTTATTGAGGAGGCAAGAAGAATGGATCCAGAGTTACTGGTAGAAGGTGCCACTCTATCCTTGGCAGCCCTATCAGTAAAACTGTCACTGATGGGAAGGATTCAGTTAGCTCAGGTATCCGACAAAGAACTTCAAAAGATCATTGAAGACATTCGGGAGGACTCACAGCGAGAGCTAGACTTCACATTGTTAAGGTATGGTGTCCTCATGTTTAGGGATCAGTTATGTCTTCCCAATGATGCACAGTTGAGGAAAGAAGTGTTGATAGAAGCCCATGACTCCCCTTATTCAATCCATCTAGGTAGTATGAAGATGTACAAGGATCTGAAAGGGCACTACTGGTGGAGTGGAATGAAGAGGGATGTGGCTGAACATGTGGCAAGATGTCTCACTTTCTAGCAGGTGAAAGCAAACAGACAACAATCACACGGCCTACTACAGTCACTATCGATTTCGGAGTGGAAGTGGGAGCATGTCACCATAGGCTTCGTCACCAGTTTGTCCCATAACCCTAGAGGTGTTGATTCTATTTGGGTTATTGTTGATCGGCTGACAAAGACATCTCACTTCATCCCTATGAAGGTTTCCTACTCGATGGACAAGCTGGCTCGCCTATACATCGATAATATGGTCTGCTTGCATGGTGCTCCTGTTAGCATCCCCTCCGATCGAGATCCTAGATTCACATCCAAATTTTACGGTGACTTCTAGAAGGTTGTGGGCACACTATTGAGTTTTAGTATAACTTTCCATCCTCAGACAGACGGGCAGTCGGAGAGGATTATACAAACATTGGAAGATATGCTCCGATCTTATGCCATCAATATGCAAAGCAACTGGGATGAGCACATCTCGCTTATCGAGTTCGCCTACAACAACACCTGGCCATGATTGGCATGGTACAGTTTAAGGCTCAGTATGGAAAGAAATTTCAGACACCTTTATACTGGGACGAGGTGGGCGAACGGCGTATTCTGGGGCCCAAACTGATTCAGGCAACTTGTGGGAAGGTGGACCTAATCATAGAGCGAATCAAGGCATCCCAGTCCAAATAGAAGGGTTATGAGGACCTGAGCTGAAAGGACTTGGAATTCTCTATCGGAGACAATGTGTCACCCACCAAGGGAGTGATGCATTTCACTAAGAAGTGTAAGTTGATTCCGAGGTCATTGGACCTTATGAAATTCTTGCAAGGATCGGGTCGGTGGCGAATCGATTGGCACTTCTTCTATCCTTGGAAGGTGTGCATCATGTATTTCACGCGTCCATGTTACAGAAGTACGTTCATAAATTAAGTCATGTTCTATCACATGAACCACCGGAGCTCACAACTAGCATGTCTTACAAGGAACAACCTGAGAAGATTCTGGATATCAAGATTGTTCACCTTCGCAATCAAGTGTATTGTGTTCAAATTTCATGACCTTATGGTTAGCATATGTGAAGGTGGCACCGTTCCCTTATCTCGGGATTGGGGCGTTACAATTTGGTTGTCTAGCTCACAAGCTGGTGGAGCTTGATCAACTGAGATTGTCTCCAACATTACGAGGAGTGTGCCAGGAATGATTTGAAGGCTCTTGGGCTCAGCTGATCTATTTGATGGTGTTTCTAACAAGTTCAACAGATTAAGAATCTCCCTTTGCAGATCATTGAATTGGGTGTTACTGTTAAGAATTTGTAGATCTCGAGGGTTGGCCCCATTCCCAGGATGATCCACTAAGGGATCTCCAAGAGGTGCAGCAAGCATTGGAAGTATATTTCTTCCTTGTAGCAGTTGGCCAGAATCATAGGGAAGAGTTCATCCTGATCTGGTTATCACCATGATGAGGAGGATAATGCAATTATTCTGGCGTGACGGATCACATGATTGCTTCTATAATCATTCCCACAAATGGCGCCAAACTGCTATCGTATATTACTGAACATGCTTTGACGTTGGGCTGCGCTTGCCCGCAATGATAAGACACGAGACAAAAGTGAGGACCGAAGGAGACTCCTGGGGGGGACTCTCTAATGCCTAAGTTAGCTTCTTCAGCAACAATGATATGAACTGGTAGAGAATAGTGCAGAAAACTAACCAGTAGTGAATTATATTTTAGCCATACTTGTATGATTACCCATATATTTATACCTTGGGAGTAACGGTGGTGAAAGTCTAGTTTTCCTTGAAAATTCTACGTACACCCCTTATTTTTCAACCTAAAGCCATTTAAGTCCACACCGTTAATTTCAAACATTAAGGATCTAATATTGAAGAATGTAATGTATAGTTATGCCCTTGCTACGGCATAATTACCAAAATGCCCTCATCTTCCTCAAGAACGGAGAAGAAGAAGAGGGTGGGGGGCTAGGGTTTTGCTCTTCAATCGCTTCTTTAACAATCCCATTTGAATTTTGTAGAGCCAGTCCTTTGGAGGAATGAGAATCAATCGGCTGGATCTTCATTGGAAAAGGCATTGCTAGGAAGATCAAACAGTTAATGGCAACTTCATCCTTTTAAACTCTGCTCTCCATCTCGCTGCGACTTGAAATGAAGGTCAGTTTCGCTGTTAGTCCTACACCAACCAGTCCTTTGAAAGAACTTAAAGAGGAGTGACAATTTCAGTTGAAACCAATCTGATCAAAACTCACTAAGTATCGTGTTTCAATATCCTTGGCACCTTCAACTCCAAAAATTACTAAAAGTAGAAAGCACTAAAACCATGAAAACAACCAGAAGGACTTGTTGAGTTGAACAAAAAGCTGAGATTCCTAGATATCTACCAACTGTTTTGAGCTAAGATCCATACCATAATCACAAAAGACGAAGCCATTATTGATACATAAACAACACAAGGACCCAAATTCTCGTTGATATCCGCGATCATCCCCCTCTTTCCTCAAAAAAACTTGACCACAAAAGGTCATATAGCATATTAAAAATCCGATCAACTTCATGGACAAAGAAGTGAAGAAGAAAAAATAGAAGGTCCTAAATAGATTAATCTACCAAAATTTGAAAATTCCAAAATATAATCGATACTTTCCTCAGGATCAACTAGCCCTAATTCTTTCAATGGATTTGCAGGTTTGGGGAAGATGAGGGTTCGGCAAAAAGGACTTTTCAAATTACAAGGGTAATTAGAAGAAAGGGTAGTTTGGCCAATAAAAAAAAAATTTAACGTGTCTAACGCCTGAAATTAACACGTGGACTTAAATGGCTTTAGGTTGAAAAGTAGGAGGTGTATGTGTAATTTTCAAGGGGTGTGTGGCGTCAAGAAATCGTCGAGCGGTCCTGCGAGTGCCGTCACCTGCAAGTGGACCAAGGGGTCAACAGAGAGAACCGGTGTGGTCCCGACCTGGGGCTCTCCGATGCCAAAGTTAGATCTCCTAGCGCAAATAGATGAATAGTGATTATTCAGTATGAGTTTAGATGTCCCCTAATGGGGTTGTGTACCTTGCCTTTTATAGTAGCGTATGGCGGTGTGGAGAGTCCCAGTTTGATGGCGATTGTACCATTAAGTAACGGGGCTCTATCCTGATTGATCATCTCCCCACGGGAGGGAGTGTCCTAGTGGTATCAAGATCCTTGGTGGATAGATACCCGCGTGTGGTGATAACGTCCTTGGTGCTTGAATCCGTCTGGGTGACGTGACTTCTAAGCGACGGCCTAGAGTCCTGGTGGTGACATGAGTTTGTAGCGATATGAACGGGTCATAGGTGGGTGGCCCCCACCTCACGTGCCCACGATGCTGTGCCTGGGTGCAGGCCGCGCCTGGGTGAGGCCGTGCCTGGATGTGTGGCCGCGCCTAGGTGAGGCCGCACCTGGGTGAGGCCGAGCCCCGGATGTGTGGCCGCGCCCGAGTTGTGGCCGCACCTGGGTGAGGCTAAGCCTGGGTGAGGCCGCGCCCGGATGTGTGGCCGCGCCTAGGTGAGGCCGCGCCCAAGTGGTGGCCGTGCCTAGGTGAGGCCGCGCCCGGGTACTGGGACCCCGATTCGTTCCCCTTGGTTATGGAGCGGGTGGCCTATGACACATGGAGGTCGTTGATTGGCCCGGTGAATATTGGATGTATCATTTTCCCCCCACTCTCTTGGGATAGGATGTCCAAGAGAGTAGATGCCTTTACATAGTGAGGGGTCCGCTGCGAATAGACTTTCCTTGCGGGGTTTGCCTGTAAATCCACTAATGAGGTAGGAGAGGTTGGGGGTTCAAACCTTTCCTCCTACACTTTTTCTTCTTTTGTTTTTTGTAGGTATATGTTCTTTTCCTTCACTTTCTCTTCTTTCACTTCTCATTTCTCTTTCTTACTTTTTGTCTCCCATTTTGCTCTTCTTTAATTCCCCCCTTGCATTTCACTTTTTGTCTTTTGTCCTCTCTTTGGTGCCCACCATGTGCTTGTTTTTGGGTCAACTCCACTAGTATCCACTTTGCTTGATTTTGGGTCCTTGTGTTTGGTTTGTGCTCACTTGGTGCCTTGGTTTGCTTGGAAGGCTTGAGTGGTGCTTGGCTTGAGTGCCTTACCTCTAGTGATCTCTGTCACTTGATCGTGCCCGTGGTGTGGCCGCGTCGTCGTCGTGTGCCTGTCTCCCCGTGCGGTCGCCTTTTCTCTGAGGTAAATTCGGTCCCTTTTCTTTCTTTTTCTTTTTTTTTCTTTTTTTAGGGCGGCGCCTCGGTGAGGCCGCGCCTGCGGGTGTGGCCGCGCCTGGGTGACCGTGCCTGTGGGTGTGGTCATGCCGGGGTGGCTGCGCTTGGGGTGGCCGCGTCGGGGTGGCCACGCCTGGGTGTGGCCGCGCCTTGCGAGTGTGGTCGCGCCTGGCTGGCCGTGCCTGGCTGGCCGCGCCTGGGTGTGGCCGTGCCTTGCGGGTGTGGCCCGCGCCTTACGGGTGTGGCCGCGCCTTACGGCTGTGGCCGCGCCTAGCTAGCCGCTCCTGGGTGGCCGCGCCTTGCGGGTGTGGCCGAGCTTGGGGTGGCCGCGCCATGCCGGTGAGGCCGCGCCTATGGTGGCCGCGGCGTGGGTGTGATGGACCCTCGCTCTTCTTCTCTTTTCTTCCTCTTGTATGTGATGGATCTGCTGTTTATATTTTGTAGGTGGCATTCCTTTCATTTTTTCTTGCTAGCTTTGGGGAGATCGCTTTCTCGAGTAAGTAGTTCATTCCTCTCTTGTCCTTCATGTCGTTCCCGGGTGACCTTGGCCCTGCTTCAGTCGGGGTTGGATCTTCAGAGGAGCATTCCCCCAGATCGCCTTCTTCTGTGGGTACTCCCTCCTCTATACCCTCCCCTAGTGCTACTGATGGAGTGTGGGACCTTCTCGTGTCTCCGATTCCAGTAGGGATCATCGGCCCTCAGAGGCGGCTGAGGGGGGGCGACATCCTCAGCCGCCGGTCCTGCTGATAGGTTGGGCCCTGTTGGTAGCATCTTGTCACCTTTTGACTTGGTCTCCCTCCGTGAGGAGTTCCATATTCCCGCCGAGGTCATGTTGCGTGCTCCTGGACTTGGCGAGTATGCCTTCTCTCACCGTGCGGGTGAGATCTGTCTCTATCATTCATTTTTTCTCCAGGGCCTTCGCCTTCCTATCCCACGCTTTGTCGAGTTGGTGTTAGAGCATTGGCACCTCACCCCTGGGCAGGTGTTGCCCAACTCTTGGAGGGTGATCTTGGGTTTCTATGTCTTCTTCGCCCGCCTGGTGCGTGCCGCCACTGTTCCCCTGTTCTCCCACTTTTATCTGTTGAAGAAGGGGAACCATGGATGTTATCACTTTGCTCGCCGGGTGCTCAAGGGGCCCTATGCCTCTGTGGAGCTTCTCACGGGGATCACTAGCCACGTGAAGTATTGGAGGGATCGCTTCTTTTTTGCCATGGTCCCCCGATGCCCATTACGGACTGTTAGGGAAGTTATTGACCTCAAGAGGGTCAATCAGGGGCTTGAGCTGAGTGATTTTGAGGGTGACTCCCTCAAGCTGTGCCTGGGTCGCGATCCGTTCCACGTCCAGGAGTTGGACTCGGAGGCCTTCCTGTCTCTCTGGAAGCTGAGTCCTGGTAAGAGCATTGTCTTTTGTACTTGATTGGCATGTTGGTATTTGAATGTATATGTCATCTGATTGGTTGGGCGGTCTATGCAGTGGATACGCGTTCGGACTTCAGTTTGCTCCGTGGCAATCTGCGGAGGAAGGCCGCTTCTCAGGGTGGACCAGGACATGCCTGCGTGACGAGCTCTGGTGTGCGTGTCCTCCTTCCCCGTACTTCTCCTGATGATGATGGCATTTCAGGCTCTGTGCCTCTGCCTCCCTCTGTCGCTCCTTCCGGATCTTCTGTATTGCCCCTTTCCAAGGGGAAAGGTGTGAGTTCCTCTGGCGGTACTGCCACTGATCTTCCCACGCTGGGTGAGTCCCTGGTGATCACCTTGGGCGTGCCGGAGGGCTCGACCTTGGCCGAAGCCGACGTGTCGCGGGAGTGGGTGGATAGGGGCAGGCTCCCTACCGCGAGGATGGCCTTGCAGAGGCTTAGCGATGCTTGTCTGGCTCAGACCCTCTACCATGATATGGCTTCGGTGAGTTATCCCTTTTTTGTCTCATCATGTTCATTGCTCCATTTATTTTTAGATTGTTTTATCGCCTGCCATGTTGATTGTAGGTCCATCACCGTATTGCTGAGGCGGTGCTTCGATTGGAGGGTCACGCTTCTCGTGAGGTGCAGATACAGTGCACCCTGCGTGACGTGGAGAGGAAGCTCCAGGGACAGATCGATGCCCATGAGAGGGCCGAGGCCGATGCGCAGAGGGTGTCGGGGGAGCTCGCAGTGGCATCCGGGAAGGTCCTGGAGGTGTCTGAGGAGCTGCGTGTGACCTCTGCTGGTGCAGCCGAGAGCTCGGCTAGGGTTCTTTCCTTGGAGGAGGAGCTTCATTCATTGAGGGGAAGGCATGAGGCGGAGCTGGCATCTGCAGGGGAGCGAGCTGTGGCTGAGTTCCAGGCGTCCTCTGTGTTCTCGACGCTGTACCAGGCACAACTTCAGCCCGCCTATGAGGGAGGGGTCTAGGACTTAGCCGCTTGCTTCCTGGAGGTGACCCCCGATTATGACTTCTCTATTTTGGGGTTATCTGAGTTTGCTGCGGCGCTTCTGGGTGTAGCTGTGGTGGAAAGCGTTCCGGTGTCATAGGTGGAGAGCGTTCCAGTGTCAGAGGTGGAGGCTGCCCTGCCTGAGGGGGGTGCTGCTGCGCGTCCTCTTGAGGTGGACATGATGTCTCCTGCTAGGTTGGAGGTGACCCACCACTCCGTGATCCCTTGACCCTACGGCCGTACCGATCCTATAGACGCCTCAACCTTTTTCCTTTTTTGAACTTGAGTTGTAACTACTATGACTTTTCTATGTGATCGCTTTTGTTTCTCTTTGATTGCATTGTCTCCTGGTGATTGTTTGCGCGTTGATGCTCTCTGACCCTTGATAGTCATGGGGTTTTGGTAGTGGCGTCGTGCCTTGGTGATCCTTGGACCTTGGTGGGTTAATGCCTTAGGCGTAGAGCCTCAGTGTTGGCATGACGCCTTAGGCATACAGCCTCAGTGTTGGCATGTTGCCTTAGGCATAAAGCCTCAGTGTTGGCATGTCGCCTTAGGCATGAAGCCTCAGTGTTGGCATGTCGGCATGCATATCGCCTTAGGCATGAAGCCTCAGTGTTGGCATGTCGCCTTAGGCATGAAGCCTCAGTGTTGGCATATCGCCTTAGGCATGAAGCCTCAGTGTTGGCATGTCGCCTTAGGCATGAAGCCTCAATGTTGGCATGTCGCCTTAAGCATGAAGCCTCAGTGTTGGCATGTCGCCTTAGGCATGAAGCCTCAGTGTTGGCATGTCACCTTAATGTAGTGGCAGTGATTCGATTGAGTGGTAGAAGAAGACAAGTATTCCTACAACATCTCTTTATTTTGAATGAAATTCAAATTGACCTTGAAAGCTGTGATGTCGTCTCATCAGCATCGCTATTGCTCTCTCTGTTATCTCTACCACTACTGCTACTCTTGATGGCTACTCTTGATGGAGCGGTTTGCTCCTACTGGTAGTACTTCTTCAGATGTTCTGAGTTTCAAGTACGGTCTACCTTCTTGCCCCCCAGAGTCTTCAAGCGGTAGGTCCCTGGGCGTATCAGCTTGGAGACTATATAGGGTCCTTCCCAGTTGGGTGACAGCTTCCCTGCCTTCTGTGGCTGTGATGCACTTGCCCTCCGTAGTACTAAATCTCCCTGGTGGAATGGCCTTTCCTTGACCCTGGCATTATAGTACCTGACAGTACGTTGCTGGTAGGCGACGTTCCTTAGTAGTGCTCTCTCGCGGACCTCATCTATAAAGTCTAGGTTCGCCCGCAGTCCGTCGACATAGGTACGTTCGTTGAAGCGCAGAACCCTATGGGACATGGCGTAGACCTCTACTGGCGCCAATGCTTCAGTGCCATATGCTAGGCGGAATGGGCTCTCTCCTGTGGGTGTCCGTACTATAGTTCGGTATGCCCACAGGACGCTTGGTAGCTCTTCTACCCACTTGCCTTTGGCTCCTTCTAGCCTTTTCTTGACTCCTACTAGCAATGTTCTGTTGGTGACCTCCACCAGACCATTGGCCTGTGGGTATGCTACCGACACAGGCCGATAGTCGATGTTGTAGCTGTGACAGAATGCTTGGAATTTGGGGTTGTTGAATTGTTTTCCGTTGTCTGAGACGAGGATCCGTGGTACCCCAAACCTGTAGATGACGTCGTCGCGGACGAACTTCTCCATCTCTGTCTCTGTTATCTTGGCCAAGGGTTTAGCTTCGACCCACTTAGTGAAGTAGTCGATCGCGACGACCAGGTACTTTCTGTTTCCCGGTGCTGCGGTGAAGTTGCCTAAGATGTCTAGTCCCCACATGGCAAAAGGTATGGGGTTGAGGATTGATGTCAGCTTGGTGGCGGGTAGATGGAGTACTGGGGCGAACAACTGACATTGCTCGCACTTCTTGGCATATTGGATGGCCTCCTCTTACATTCGTGGCCAGTATAGTCCCTGGCAGAGGATTTTGTAGGCTAGGGCTCGTCCCCCCATGTGGCTTCCACATATCCCCTCATGGACTTCGGCTAGGGCGTAATCTGCCCCCTTGGGTCCTAGGTACCGGAGTAGTGGTGCTGTTGCCCCCCGCTTGTACAGTACCCCGTCTAGGATGGTGTACTTTGCAGCTCTCATCCTGATCTTCCTTGCCTCGGCCTTGTCTTCTGGTAAGACATCGTTCTGGAGGTAATTGAGTAGAGGGTCCATCCAGCTAGGTCCCTCCTCGATCTTGTTAACCTGCTTTTCCTTATACGTTGGCTCATGCAGGATCTCAACATAGACTGCGCTAGCCAAATTTCGGAGTTCCTCATTGGCTAGCCTAGATAGGGCGTCAGCGGCGGCGTTCTCATCCCTAGGAACTCAAACCATCTCAAACTTCACGAAACCCTCGATCAATGCTTGGGCACGTGCTAGGTATGATGCCATCCTCTTATCTTTCGCCTCATACTCTCCATTCACCTGATTCACCATGAGCTGGGAGTCGCTCCGGGTGGATAGGTGTGTGACTTGGATGGCTTTGGCCACCCGGAGTCCAGCTAGTAATGCCTCGTACTCTGCTTCATTATTGGATGCTTGGAAGGTGAATCGGAGAGCATATTGGATACAAAATCCCTGGGGGCTGGTTAATATGAGACCCGCGCCCCTTCCTGCCGCATTGCTCAACCCGTCCACGAACATGTCCCACGATCCGTGATCCTTCTCTTCGGGCTCCCCTGTTTTTGACTCGATCTCAGACAGGGTACACTCTGCAATGAAATATGCACGAGCCTGGCCTTTGATGGTTGTCCTTGGTTGGAACCTGATGTCATGCTCACTTAACTCCACCACCCATGCTATCAATCGCCCGGAGACGTCCAGCTTGTGCAGTATCTTCTTCAGGGGTAGCTCTGTGAGGACTATGATGGTATGGGTTTGGAAGTATGGTCATAGCTTCCTGGCTGCCGTTACCAATGCATAGGCTACCTTCTCAATCCTAGTGTACCTGGTCTCTGCATCGATCAGGACATGGCTGACATAGTAGACGGGCCTCTGGACTTTGTCTTCTTCCTTCAGCAGTACTGCGCTGACTGCGACAGGGGTGGCGGCCAGGTAGAGCTGTAACTCTTCGTTAGGTTCTGGCCGCCCAAGCAGTGGTGGGCTCTCTAGGTACTCCTTCAATTCTCCGAACGCCTTCTGGCACTCTTCCGTCCATGTGAAATCTTTAGGGCTTCGGAGGTTCTTCAATGTTTTGAAGAATGGTAAGCACTTATCACCTGATCGTGACACGAACCTAGAAAGGGCAGCGACCCTTCCATTCAACCTCTGCACTTCCCTGACCGTTCGAGGAGGTGCCATCTCTTGGATGGCCTTGATCTTGGATGGGTTGGCTTCTATTCCACGGACTGAGACCATGAACCCCAAGAATTTTCCTGACGTTACGCCGAAGGCGCACTTTGCAGGGTTTAGCTTCATCTGGTTCCTCCTCAGTACTGCGAATGCCTCCTCTAGGTCGGTCGGGTGTTGGTTGGCATGGATGCTTTTCACGAGCATGTCATCCACATATACCTCCATGTTGCGCCCGATCTGCTCCTCGAACATCTTGTTGACCATCCTCTGATAGGTGGCCCCTGCATTCTTTAACCCAAACGGCATGACGTTGTAGCAGTAGTTCTCTTTGTCCGTCCGAAATGTGGTATAAGACTCATCATCCTCATACATGAGGATCTGGTTGTATCCGGAGTAGGCGTCCATGAAACTCAGCATCTCATGGCCGGCGGTGGCGTCGATCAATAGGTCGATCCTGGGCAGTGGGTACTCATCTTTTAGGCATGCCTTGTTAAGGTCGATATAGTCGACACACATCCTCCACTTCCCACTTGGCTTTGGTACCATGACCACGTTGGCGAGCCAGGTTGGGAACTTCTCCTTTCTGATGAACCCTGATCGGCTTAACTTCTCGACCTCCTCCTTGATTGCTGCTTGTCGGTCGAGGGCGAAGTTACGCCGCTTTTGTTGAACGGGCTTCCTGGTTGGGTCGACATGTAGTCGGTGTTTCGCTATGCAACATGGTATTCCCGGCATGTCAGAGGTCGACCATGCGAAGACATCCATGTTCGCTTGGAGGAGGTGTCCAAGCCCTTCTTTCTGTTCCTTGTTTAGCAGCGAGCCAACCTGAACGACCTTGGAGGGGTCGTCCTAGCTGAGGGGCCATGGGATGAGGTCTTCCACTGGCCTTCCCCTTCTCTCTGTCAGTTCATCTCTCTGGTCACTGACCATGCTCTCTAGGCAGAGTGCCATTCCACGGGTGTTGCCATTGTTCTTTTTCATGAAGGTGGCATAGCACTCCCTTGCTTTCTTCTGATCTCCTCGGACTTCACCTAGCCCATTCTCGGTGGGGAACTTCATCTTCAGGTGAAGTGGCGATATGACTCCTCTAAGGGCGGTCAGTGATGGTCGCCCTAAGAGGCCGTTGAAGGACACCACGGACTTGACTACCATGAAATTCACCATGATGGTTACTTGTTGAGGGTGTACCCCGAAGGTGACGGGTAGTTCTATGGTACCTCTGATGGAGGCGGTGGCACCTGAGAATCCATGGAGATAAGTGGGCTCTGGTTTGAGCTGGTCATCCCCGAACCCGAACTGTCAATAGGCGTCCAAGGAGAGTACGTCAATAGACGCCCCTGTGTCTATCAGTACCCTGTGTATAGGTCGATTGGCTACCTCCACCTGTACTACCAGGGGTCCTTCATGCGGGAAGTTTAGTCCTTCCAGGTCTTCATCCGAGAAGGAGATCACCGCCTCGGTCCTAGCTATCTTGCTGGGCTTCTTTGCCACTCCCACGAACCTGGCATGAGCTTTAGCTTTTCTGGTGGACTCTTGCCCTGGTCCTCCAAGTATGGTGAGGATAGGAGGTCCCTTGGTGCCACTAGGTTCTGTTGCATCTCTCCGCTCTTCTGGGCGGTCTCTCTCTCAATCTGTTCTTCTTTCCTCTCGTCTCGGTTCCACTCTGTCTCCATCGCGACCTCTATCTCCTTGGCCTGAGCGGTGGTCACGTCTCCCCTTCACATACTTGTTCAAGCTTCCTACTCTTACCAGTTGTTCTATCTCTCTCTTCAATTGATAGCACTCCTCTGTGTCCAGCCCATTCTCTTTGTGGAAGAGGCAATATTTGTTAGGGTTCCGCTTCTCTGACCCTGCTAGCATGGGTCGTGGCCAATGGAGTAGGTCACGGTCCTGGATCTGCATGAGTATCTGGGACCTGGTGGTGTTCAGTGGTGTGAACTCGGGGGTGCTTGCCCTCTCACTTCTCTCTGGGCGGCGGTCTGTCCTCCTAGATGGGTGGTCGCTCTTCTCTTGTCGGCGCTCTATCCTCGACCTCTTACCCTCTTTGCAGTCATCAGGTGCTGACCTCTTGTTGTCCTGTGGCTTGGCCTCGATTATTTTCGTTCTAGCTTGTAGTACCTCGGCCATATTTGCAAACTCGTTGTACCGCTCTAGGAGCTCTTTCATAGTCCTGGTCTCATGATGTGCCAGGTCCTTGATCAAGTCCAGGTCCCTAATACCTCCTGCTAGGGCTGCATACTGTGTCTGGTCATCCAAGTCTCGAACCTCCAGGGACTCCTTGGTGAACCTGGTAACGTATTCCCTGAGAGATTCCCCGGGGTTCTGTACCACGTTCAGTAAATTGATGGTGGTCTTCTTCTGCTTGACGCTGCTTTGGAAGCGGGTGACGAACTGTTCGCATAGCTCTGTGAACGAGCATATAGATCTCGGTCGTAGCCTAGAGAACCATGATGTGGCTGCTCCCTTGAGGGATGCCGGGAATGCCCGACAGGAGACCACGTCCGACCCCCCATACAGCGTCATCATGCCATTAAAGTAGTTGATGTGGTCATTAGGGTCAGTGGTACCACTTTAGAGTTCAAAGGTGGGTAGTCGAAACCTGGAAGGTAGTGTGGCTGACATGATCTCTGCCGAGAATGGGTGTTGTCCAGGTATGGAATGCGTCTCGCCTTTGGTCTGCTTCTTCAACCCTTCCAGCTTCTCATTCAGGTCGCAGAGTCTTTGATCGAGCTCCTCGTCCCGTGTCTGTCCCCCACGCCTGGCCGGACGTTCGTTGCGACCCCGTTCACGCTCTCTCCTGGATGTCCCCTCCCGCCTTGAGTGTTGGCGGGATGGTGAATGGTCACGCCATGATGAACCCTGTCGTGAAGGTGAGGGGCTTTCTTCTCTGTAGGTCCAGCTTCGTCGTGGTATGTGACCTTCTTCCAGTCGTCCGTCGAACACAGACCTCCGGACCGATCTCTGCGGGCTAGACACCCTCGCCCTAGGTGTTGGCGTCCTCCCACGTTCTGACCGTGGCGAGAGGTCTCTTGTTCTCCTGGGATGCTGGGAAGGCTCCCCCCGCTGCAGAGTGGGGGTTGCCCGTTGCGCAAGTCTCTCTGATCTCACACCCCTGGGAGATGATCTCCTAGGGTTCGGCTCTTGTCGAGGTACGGACTCCACCCTTGCTGATGGTGAAGTCCTTCGACGGTGAGATGTCACACGCTGCATCAAGTATTCTTGAAAGAGTCGTTGTTCATCGAGGATCGATCGTTGCAGGTCGTTGATCTGACCCACAGTGGCTAGAGCATTGGGATCAGGTGTCACCTCCACCACCACATCGTCGGCCTCGTCATTGTTGGGCTCGTCGACCACGAACTGGTCATTAAGGGGGATCTCTTCCTCCAGAGGGACATGGTCCTAGTTGTTGGCTCAGCGGCGAGAGCACTCTGGGGGTGGTGATCCATTCCTTGCTCCGTTGTTGGTGGTGGTAGTCTTCCTTCGTGTCATTGAATGAGTATGGAAGCGACCTAGTAGCTGTAATGGCTAGCGTCGTTCCCACAGACGGCGCCAATCTGTTGTGTCAAGAAATCATCGAGCGATCCTACGAGTGCCATCACCTGCAAGTGGACCAAGGGGTCAACAGAGAGAATCGGTGTGGTCCCGGCCTGGGGCTCTCCGATGCCAAAGTTAGATCTCTTGGCGCAAATAGATGAATAGTAATTATTCAGTATGAGTTTAGATGTCCCCTGATGGGGTTGTGTACCTTGCCTTTTATAGTAGCGTATGGCGGTGTGGAGAGTCCCAGTTTGATGGCGATTGTACCGTTGAGTGGATAGAGGCCCTGGGCAATGGGGCTCTATCCTGATTGATCATCTCCCCGCGGGAGGGAGTGTCCTAGTGGTATCAAGATCCTTAGTGGATAGATACCCGCGTGTGGTGATAACGTCCTTGGTGCTTGAATCCGTCTGGGTGATGTGACTTCTAAGCGGTGGCCTAGAGTCCTGGTGGTGACATGAGTCTGTAGCGATACGATCGGGTCATAGGTGGGTAGCCCCCACCTCACGTGCCCACGATGCTGTGCGTGGGTGCAGGCCGCGCCTGGGTGAGGCCACGCCTGGATGTGTGTGTGGCCGCGCCCTAGTGGTGGCCGCGCTTGGGTGAGGCTGTGCCTAGGTGAGGCCGCGCCTGGGTGAGGCCGCTCCTGGGTGTGGCCGCGCCTGGATGTGTGGCCGCGCCCAAGTGGTGGCCGCACCTGGGTGAGGCCGCGCCTGGGTGAGGCTGTGCCTGGGTGCTGGCCGCTCCCGGGTGCTGGGACCCCGGTTCGTTCCCCTTGGTTATGGAGTGGGTCATCTGTGACACGTGGCGGTCATTGATTGGCCCGGTGAATATTGGATGTATCAGGTGCATGTAGAATTGTCAGAACCTTTGGATTGCACATGAAATATTGGGTACATTTTAGGGGGTATGTGTATTTAACCCTAATATTTTGCATATTAAGAATCAAACCTACATTTTGTATACTCTGGCCTTCTTTTGCTGAATTGCCTACCTCATGGGAATTAGAGTGGAAATCATGCAGGTAGCAAGGATCAACAAATCCCTGTAGTTGATGCAACATGAATACTTATTCAATAAGGATGCCAAGAAGAAATGCATTTTGTACATCAAGTTGACATACAGAGCACCGGAAGGTCACTACCTATGAAAGTACAAGTTTAATTGTAGAGGGCTTAACAATAGGGCTGAATGTTTCGTCATAATCGAATTTACGGCCAAATATGCTTTGTAGCGATCTACTGACCCATCAGATTTGGTTTTGATCCTGTAGATCCACTTGCACCCAACGAAGTTCATAATACATTCATAGTAGGTTCATGAGGAACAAGTTCTCAAGTTCCATTATGCACAACAGTTAAAGTAACCTTGGTTTAGTAACCTCAGTTTAGTTTGTTTGGTTTTGATATGTATGTCTATTTAAGCAGCTCGTCTGCGCAGTTTGTAATCAAGTTCCGCAATGAATAGAAAAACTCTGAATATGGTATCAGAGCCTTGTGAGTAATCCCTTTTGCCTTCTGTTCGACGGAGCTCTGCTCCTTGGCCTCTTATCTGTGCTGATGATCTCTTATGCAGCCTAAGTATGCTCTGCAGTTGTCTTCTTCTCCGGCCAGATTGGTAATGTCCCTTGAGTAAGGTGTGGGTCTGCAGGCAGAGACTGCTCTAAATCCTGGCACACTCGGGTTACCTCCGACCTGGTCAGAGAAAGACACTGTCCACCATTCACTATGTTTACTGTTCCCATCTCATGCCAGATAATAGGTCCGGTGCATCTCTGAAGGGCAGCAGACATCCCTCTTACTATCATGAGTTTACAACCTCCTACTGCTCCGGTCACTCTTAAATCTTCCCATGCATATAAGGTAGACTACTTATATGAACTCAATTATACCCCGGCTGAACAACAAATTCACCCAACCAACTTCCCCATCATAAACCCTTATGATGTTTTCCCCCAGTCTTCTACCTCAGTCACCAGGAAGATTAGGACGATCATATCTCCTAAAAAGACTCAAGGTCTAAAGGAGTACGTCCAGGCTCCTCCTTTTTCCCAAAATCAGGTCACTGCTAGTGGTAAAGAGCAGTATTTCCCTGTGAACATCAGTTCTGAGTTGATCCGGCAATGGATCCAGTTAGGTTACACCCATCTCCATCTTGGTGCCGTCAAAATAGTCGTTACCTTCCATGGTCGCAAGGGTCTCCCAGTAGCCATGCGCCTTAATCTTCTGGACACCAGATTCCGGAATTTCCCGCATGCAACCATCACGGACGTTCAGACCACTCTGAACGATGGCACTGTTTTCTACACAGTGTATCCCAACTACAACATTTCTCTGCAAGATCCGAACCTGCCTGATGCTTGGCAGTTTCTGATACAGTTGACAGGTGCGCCTCAGAAAGAGACAGCAATATCAGCCACTCTTCACTACCAGGTCTGCTACAGACTCCAAAATCATGCCATGAACCTTAATACTGGATTCTCCAGTAATGATGCAGCCGTGTTTGTTCAGATTGGAGAGGACCGAATTCCTACTATCACTTATGTCCCTCGCCAGATCGACAGAGCAGCCCTGCTCAAACTCATTCCTGAGTCATGGATCACGGCTTACGAGTCTACTCATAACATCCCAGCTGCTACTCCACCTCTAATGGCTACAAACCCTGTCTATAAGCCTCTTGAAGATGGCCGCACACTTGTCACATACCCAAAGCCTGCTGATATGTGCACTATGATTCCTTCGGCATTCCCAGCCTGGATGGACGACATAGATGATCTCGAAGAAGATCCTCAACCTCCTCCACCTCCAAAGCCAAAGAAGAAAAAGCGCCAGCCAGACTCTCTATGGCTCCGCTATCAGGCTGGCTGTCCAAATGTCGGACCACTTGGAGAAGATCGTGGCAGACTATGGCTACGGCAAACCCTGTTCTTTGGGTTGCTGTTCTCCGCCACCAGCTCAATCTCCTCCACCGGTCATGCCCTACTGCAAACCAGAGTTACCTCCGGCTCCGCCTTCCCCTCCAACGGATCCCCCGTTGATGTTGTGGTAGACTCAGATCCAGCAGCCCATTCCTTGTTTCATGGCTTCTAGTTTAGAAGGGATCAGCAGGAATTTCCCTCCCACTGCTGACTATGAAGATGCTGATCGCCGCCGCCACAAATGGAAAGTCACTCCCCCTAATGTCCTTGACAACATGGGACAGATGGCTGCCAATTCCAGAGTTGAAGCACAGATTAACTGGCAAGCAGAAAATGCTTTAGTCCAGAACTAGTATCTGAACAAGCTTCTTTCCTACCAAGAGCACCATACTCTTGCTCTCCGGCAGAATGAATCTGACATCCGTTACCTCAAAACACGGAT
Organism: Telopea speciosissima; assembly: GCF_018873765.1. Taxonomy (NCBI): domain Eukaryota; kingdom Viridiplantae; phylum Streptophyta; class Magnoliopsida; order Proteales; family Proteaceae; genus Telopea; species Telopea speciosissima. The sequence goes on from NW_025317372.1 coordinate 107,753, forward strand.
TGAATCCCTCCACCAAGAGCTAATGACTATAGCCATGACAGTGAAGGATTCCTCATATGCCTCCTTTCTAATCTCTGGCCGAGAAAAGGAAAAGAAACTGTTGGAAGAACAACTCAGGATGGCCCAGACTCAACCATTTCCATCCAGCCCTACCCTCTTCCCCGAATCATTCACAACCCCGATTTACCATGAGTATTCAGCTCCACATAGCTTTCCCACTGCTATGTTCAAGGAATTACAGGACCAACAGAGACATCTAGCTTCTCTCAAAGCCAGATCCCCAAAACCGAAGCGATCCCATACATCTTACCCTATCTCTTCCCAACCTGTTTTCCAACCTACTCCTATTTCTCTGCAAAAACCCATGGTTCAACCTACTTTCCAACCTTTACCTGACCAACATACAGGACCCCCTAATTTTGTTCCTTGGGTTCCTCCTAGATCAAAACCTGATATCCCTGATTTAGCTTGTCCTGTTATTCCTCTCCCAGAAAACACGAACACCCTCAGTACTTTTCTCACTCAGTTAACCCTGACTCCACCTAAGCCCATACCTGTTTTGTCCATAGCCAAAGTTGCCTCTCTTACCTCCTTCTCGGACACCGACTCTTCCAATCCCCAGAGTCCTCTACCTACCTACCAAACCCATCCCCCGGCGCCAGATGTCTCTTAGGCTCCAACTGAACCTATTATCCATAGCAGTGACAGTGAAGTTGATACTGCACCACAGCAGCACCAACCCAGAGCCGCCCCTGCACCTCCTCATATTCCCCCTCAGCCACCTAATCCTAGTCCTTTTGCCAATCAAGACCCTAAACAGCTTTTCACCTTTGATGGTCTCCCTTTTCATAAATGGCCTGAGCGAATCTCGGAGTTTCATGCTTGGCTTACTACAGAAATGTTAGTTGCTGGAGCCACAGATGGCACTGTTATTACCAAGTTCTTGGCCCGTACTCATGGAACCCTCAGAGAATGGTTCATGGCCCTTGGTGGTTATCGGCAACTCCAGTGGACTCAGATTCCTATTGATGTCTTCATCACACAATTGTACAATGAGATGATTGGACCCATTGAGAACAACAGACTCAAGGCCCGAGAAGAGTACTTCCAGATGAAGTGTTGCTCTTTCTAGAAGAATGATCTTGCTAAGCACTATACACGGATGTTGGACCGATTTTACATCCTTGGAGGATTAGATGACCCAAATATGAAGCAAGTGTTCCTCAATTCTTTCCCCGAACCTTTGGGAAAAGAAGCCATAAAATCCTTGTACCATTTTGGCCTCCAAATTGATCAAGCTCCCATCGGTCGTCTCTATCAAGAGATCCTTAGTGCTCTGCAGAAGTTGTGTGATCAGCAAGTATTCTTCAAGCAATGGGAAAAGACCACTCATAAGCTCACCGATGCTTGTGACACATCTCATCTTAAGATCAAGTGCAAAGACAAAGACTGTTCTTGTCCATCCAAGAAAAAGTCTCACTTCTCCAAGATCAGTACCCGTCCAGAAAGGATCCCCAGGAAAAATGGAAATCACAGATCTCATCAGTTCAAACGTAAGCATCAGCATAGGTCTCAGCAGAAGCCCTATAAGTTCTTCAAACAAAAGAAATTTCGGAAGAAGACCTCTACCAAATGCTATGCGTGTGGAAAAATTGGCCACTTTGCTCGTAATTGCCCTGACAAAGCTAAGCAAGCCAAATTGATGCATATGCTTGCCCCCTTTTCTATCACTGATGATCCAGATGCAGATGTTGAATCCCTCTACTCTGTAGATGATGATTTCTCACCGGACTTACTGTTTGTCCTTGAAAATTGGGAAGAAGAAGACTTGGAAACCTCTTCCTCACCCGACTCCGAGTCCGATGGATTTGACCCCATCTACCCGATAGCTTCTCTTTTGTCCTCTCCTAACCCTCCTAAGTCACCAGCTTTTGCCATCACCAAGACCCCACTTCCTCAAGCTAGCCTCTCCATATCTCCTACCACATGGGACCGTCCTATCAAAGTTATTGGCTACTTTGATACAGGTTGTTCCACAATCATATTAGCTCCCCATATCCTTCCTCCTGATTGTTGGAAACCTCACAAACAGTTCTTCACTGCAGCCGATGGTCAAACCATTTCGGTCAACCTCATCTCCAAACACCCTATCCGTTTCCAAATATTTTCCTCTCTTACCTTATGTCATACAGTTCTAGGATCCTCTCTTCCTGGTCGTGATGCCCTTATTGGTTTTGACATCCTTTGTCAGTTACCCCACCTCCGATGGAGTATACATGGTCTCAGCCACAAGAAGCATTTCATCCATTGGACAAGTGTTCCTAATTTGCTACTAATCACTCCTATTGCAGATGTTAAAGCACAATTGTTCCTTCGCTGTGGTGCTGAGAATCATGCAGACTTCCTCACCAAGTGTGATCATCCCCTCTGGCAGAACCAGAAGTTCTTCATCCATCTCCCTTTTAAAAAGAATGATGATGCAAATCCTACTAAAGCTAGTCACTCTAGTATGAAGCCTGAACATCTCACCAGTGCAAGACAAGAAGTTGCCCTCCTAGAAGCTCAAGGCCTTATAGAGAAGACATCTTCCCCTTGGGCTTGTGAAGCCTTCTATGTGAATAAAATAGCTGAACAGAAGCGTGGCAAACTCAGACTTGTAATCAACTATCAGCCCCTCAATGCATTTCTGGCTGACGACAAATTCCCTTTGCCCACACGGCCTGCCCTTCTACTTCAACTTTGCAAGGCGAAGATATTCAGCAAGTTTGATCTCAAAGCAGGATTTTGGCAGCTCGAAATTCATCCAGATGACAGGTCCAAAACCAGATTCTGTATTCCCGGTGGACACTTCCAGTGGACAGTTCTCCCCTTTGGTCTCAAGGTGGCTCCTTCCCTATTCCAACAAGCTATGCTACAGGTCTATACTCCCATTCAAGAACATGCTTTGATCTATATAGATGACATACTCCTCTTTTCTGCTACAGAGGAAGATCATGCTCTTCTACTCCAGCAGTTCTTCGACATCACCATAGCCTATGGTATAATGCTCTCACCCACAAAGATGGAAGTTGCAGTCGACACTATTGATTTTCTAGGTTTTACTATATCCAAAGGACAATTCCAGCTACAGCCACATATTGGTCGCTCCCTCCTCGAATTCTCAGATGGTCCCTTCACTCGGTAAGAGTTGCAGCAGTTCCTCGGCATCATCAATTACATGACCGAGTTCTTACCACACCAGGTCCAATTCATGCATCATCTTCACCGACTCCTCAGAAAGGATGCACCGCCTTGGTCCTCTGTTCATACCCAGGCAGTCAAAGATCTGAAAGCCCTGGCCCAGTCATTACCAACTCTACAGATCCCATCTACAGGACTTCGTATTCTACAGTCAGATGCCAGTGATACCCAATGGGGCGCAGTTCTACTGGAAGAATCTCCAGACAAGTTACGACGTGTATGCGGATACCGTAGTGGCATGTTCAAAACATCAGAACAACACTACCACTCCACATTCAAAGAAATTCTTGCAGTCCGTCGTGGAATTGAAAATTTTCAGTTCTTCCTTATTGGCCATACATTCCAGATCGAGATGGATATGACCGCTTTCCCAAAGATGTTACAGTTCAAGCAGAAGCAGCTCCCTGAATCTCAACTACTACGATGGGCACAGTGGTTCTCACAATGGTCTTTCAAGGTCCGGCATATCAAAGGCAAAGATAATGTCCTTGCAGATTTCCTCTCTAGGATCAGGAAGAATTTCCCATTATCTTCTTCCATCCCTGCCCTTTGCATGCCCCTCACCCCTAGAGCTTCCTCATCTTCTTCAGCTCCACCACAACCTGATCCACTCCTTGTCCTCTTACCGGCTCTTCCAGCATCCCTCTTCAGTAATATTTCCCTTCGTACCCTCAGGACCAATAGTATCTCTACCTATCAGTCCGTTCTTATCTCCATGGTCCATAATAATGGCCTTCAGTATGATTGGGTAGTCTGTCACCTAGATTTCCCTTTTCTTACTCCTTTCACCATCAACCCGGCCCTCTTCGATAAAGAATGTGTCGTGTTCTTCTGGCACCTTCTTGCTGTTCACACAGTTGCTCTCACCTTCAACCGTCATACTCTCTATCACTATCTGAGTACAGTCTCCACCATCTTCTCCAATCCTATTGGCACTATTTACTTTCGTCTCCAAAGACCTCAGTGTCTCGCCCGTTTTCTCCGCCTCTTTGCTCCCATACCTCAATGGCTTCTGTCCCTCTCTGCTCTTGATGACGACCCCTTCGTCACCTATATTTTCCATCGACCACCTGATTTCATCCATCATCACCTGGTCACTCCTCCCATCCTGGATCACAATCTTATTGCCTATGATCCGACCTTCTCTCTCCATGGCACCAGTACCGAAGATCTCTTTGTTCACCGTGATGATTCCGAAGCTCACAAAGAACGATGGTACACCTTCATGACCACCATGTACTCCTACAATCATGTTGACCCTGCAACCCTACCGGCTTGTCTTCTCCGCAGCACTTGTACAGCTTGGGACGTCAACAACGAATTACAGCACCCAGTCATTCAGCGAATCATGAGCGAACACCTGGAGTTCGAAGTGGACCATGCACTGGACATGTTCATCCCTTACACCAGTGATACTGACTTCGACACAGATTAGTGCCTGTCATTATCGATTTTCCCGTTTTGTCTTTTACTATTCCAGTCTTTGTCCTGTAATTGCCTATGTCAACGGAGTTGGTTTGTAATGGTTTGTCTTATCTTAAAGTCCAAAAGTAACCATGGTTTGTCTTAAAGTCCAAAAGTAACCGTGGTTTGTCTTAAAGTCCAAAAGTAACCGTGGTTTGTCTTAAAGTCTTAAAGTAACCTTGGTTTAGTAACCTCAGTTTAGTTTATTTGGTTTTGATATGTATGTCTATTTAAGCAGCTCGTCTGCGCAGTTTGTAATCAAGTTCCGCAATGAATAGAAAAACTCTGAATAGGGTTCAGTGGAGTAGGAACAATGGAATTGGAGCAAGAGCATGTGGGGTGCTTTGTGGCAGTGAGGAGGGCCTTTGGTTTTCTGATGTTGTTTCTGGAATGGGTAATCATGGATGGGTAGAGACAGGGTGGGGTGGTGTGTGGGAGGTGGTGGTATGGAAGAGATTGAAGATGGAGAATGCACAAGGTCAATGTGAGAATCAGTGGAAGATGGTGGTGGAGTAATAGTGGTGGGGGCTGGTGGTGGCGTGAGTGGAGAATGAGTGGTGTTGGGTATATAGGACAAGTGATCAAAAACAGTGGAAGTGGGTGATAATGCTGGATGGGGACTGAATTGCCTACCTCATGTCAATTAGAGTGGAAATCCCTCCCATTAATTTTTTTTTTTTCGCTCTTTCAGCTGACACTCCGTAGTTTGGTGCCCATATACATTTTAGTGAAATCAAGAAGAAATTGCTCTAGAATGTTGGGGGGTTGGGGGGGGGGGGGTGGCGCATAACCAGTCCTCCAAAAGAGAATTCCAGTAGAAATTAATTGATTGAAATCGCACAGTTACATACATGGAAGTATCTACACTATAAAAGCAGAAGTAATGGATTTGCGAAAGATTACAAACTTCACAGGGATCATTCATCATAGTATTTGCTCTGATTGTAGGAATCTTCCCAGTAGGAGTCTTCCCCATCAATGTAATGAGAGGGAGAAGCTTGATAGTAGCTCCCATTCTGAACCCAGAGGGGCACATTACACTCTTTTTGCTTGTAATTATGCTGCTCTTGGTAGTACCTTTCATATCCACTGTTAACTTCTCCATTGTCCCTCCTTTCACCATATGGATACATGCTTCCAAATAGAAAATCTGCTGTTGAACTCCACTGGTTCCCATAGCATTGTTCCTCACCAATTTGTTTCCTCTGCTCTTTCTCTTTTTCAGACAGGCAAGGCCAATAACCAAACAGACTTGCACAGATTCCATATTCAGGAGCTTGAGGCTCAAGCTCCTTACTTCCATAGCCATAATCATACCCACAATCAGACCAAGAAGTTTGAGGCTCTTGCCTCCCATACCCATCACCATAATTATAATCAGACCAACCTGGATAGAATGAATCTAGTGGATACTCATACCCACTATCAAAGCCATTCCCAGGAACACCATAGTCTCCATGAGAGAAGATTTCTTCTCCTCCATAAGATGGCTGGTCCTCCTCTGTGCTCTTCTTCCTGTTAGGAGGGCTTTTGCTGTGTTCAACCTCCTCTTCTCCTCCATTAGGCAGATTGGTAGATCCGTTTGTGGGAACCTGCAAGGGTGGTGAAATGGGTTCAGTGGGTTGTGAAATTGGAAGAGGATCTGAGGGAACCAGCAAGGGTGGTGAAATGGGTTCTGTAGGCTGTGGAATTGAAAGGGGATAACAGATTGCATCTGAAGGTGGAAGAGGTTTCCCATAAGTAAGAGCTTGATCATAACCACCACCATAAGGAGTAGGATCAAACTCCTCGAATTCTGGCACATTGAACTCAGAGATATTGTAATAAACCTTTGATCTGTAACTCTCTTGATTCAATTCCCATTCCCAGAGCGAATTGGTAGAGAAATTTGGTTGTGGAGAGTACACCAAATTGGATAGATATGTGTACCCATCCATTCTCCCAACCACTGAAATTTTGTCCTGTGATAGCCGATAGCCTATAAAGACTGTGTCTTCTGCAACAGGTGCTTTTCAGGCACGAGAAAAAGCATCAATGCTCTTCAGAACATGGTTCACTCCCATCTTTAACCTGTACCCTACAGCATAGTTTCAATTAACTTCACCTTAATATGGAGTATTACAAGTTAGTTCTCACCAATATCAAAATTAGGACATAATGCAGTAAAAATTATGAATTGCTTGAGAGTTCAATATCAAAAAAATTTAAAAGTTAAGCAGATACAAACAAAACCAACAAAAGGGAAAATAGAATCCCTCCAACCTTGTAGATCAATTCCCCGGCTCTCAACTCTAATTACAAATGGCTTTGTTAATGAAAAAGGAACTAAAACCCTCAATAAAAATCTGATCTTCGGAGTTCAAACACCAATGCATGAATCAAACTATAACAAATCAATGAGGAATACAGATCGACAAAGGAGTGAAAGGACGAAAAATCACAAAAAGCCAGAGCTGTGACAAAATCTCGAGGGGGTTTCCTCTGCGCTCTCTCTCTCTCTCTCTCTCTCTCTCTCTCTCTCTCTGGTTCTGGCTCAATGAACTCAGAGATATCGTAATAAACCATTGATTTGTGACTCTCCAGATTCAATTCCCATTCCAAGAGCGAATTGGGGGAGAAAATCTCCCAACCACTGAAATTTTCTCCAGTGGATAGCCGATAGCTGATAGCGTATAAAGATGGCTTTTGATTGTGGTTGAGTTTATCCATAGCTTGTAGCCAAAAGAAAAAGAAAAAGAGTTTGTCCATAGTGGAAGCCGTGGACCCTGACTAAAAATTCATACTTTGGAATCTTTGGTACTGGGGGACTGATACAATATATCATACTCTCTTCATCAGAGATGGAATGGCAACCATGGTTGGTAATTTGCGATCGAATCGGTCAAAATCTTTCGAATCGGATCAGTATCAGTCTAGACTGATCCTCCTCGATATTCGCAATTGTTCTTTAAATCGGTCAACTCGATCGGATCACCCAAATCTTAGGATCAGATCACTCAAGTCTTGGGATCAGATCAATCTGAGACGATCGATTCACCCAGATCGGATCAATATCAGTTATGATTTTTCTATTTATTTTTACATATCATAATTTTTTAATACTTTTCGACCAATATTGGCCGATACGGAGATCGATCCAGCAAAATCCGATTCTTGGTTAGTTTTAATCGATACCAACTAATTATGACCGATCCGATTTGGTATCGACCTTTACCGATCCTAAGACTGATCCCAATATTACGAACTATGATGGCGACAATTAAGTAATTAACATAACTGTTGAATAGGGGATGAAAGTCTATCATGCACTCCTTTCATTCTCATCTGATGGCTATATGCATAGCCGTGCACCATGCACAATGATGCACAAAATCTCTCCACTTTTTATTCTTTATTTTTTTTGATAACCTTTCTTCTTTTCTTAAAAGGAAGTTGTGTGTTGTTTATATTATCAGTAAGAAAGTTGCTTAAGATTGACTTCAGTGTTTCGATAAAGGATTTGGTGCATGAATTTGCATAAAGGCAACTACTACCTAACAGCCGCCATAGCAAAAGTTTTCAACACAAGCACGTGTAGAAAGGAATCATGCACCGGCATACTATGTCTTCCAAGTGAGTGCTTGTCCCCCCCGGAGGTTAACGGATCGATTCTCTTAGATTGCATCTTGTGTTAAAAAGGCACTTCTCTCTCTCTTCCCCTCCTAGTTGTAGATTGTGGGTTTGTCTTAGCCTTCCCCTTTAGCTTGTAGTTGACCTATGGGTCCTTGAGTAGGATAGATCAAAACAAACAAGGACTGTGTAGAAAATCTAACCTACAATTGGATCACACAATGCATTACCCACATGTCATGGAGCATTACAACTGTGTGTCTTTCGTATAGAATTTTCCATATTGTACAACTGATCATTAACTAAAGAAGGCCAATCTACACTAAGTTTCATAGAAAAAAAAACTATAGAAGGCCAATCTACTTTCTAACCATCAGATGGTTAAGGATCTTTAGGATTGGTCATCTGTCAATTATGATAGCATAACTTAATCATATGGTTCGTTCTATTTTAGTTCCTTTTTCAATCATTCATAATTGACTTGTGAATTAAAGCCATGTGGTGTAGGACAGAGTTGTCCACCATTAGGGTGAAAAAGCACATCTCTTTTCCTATGAAAATTTATCCTCTCAAATGGGGTGGCTCGGTATGCACGTGGCACATTGGACAATGCACCACACTTAAGAGGATAGAAATCCATCCCTTTTAAGTGTGGTGCACCCTCTGATGCACCATGTGGGTGCACTAGGCAATGCATTGCACTTGAGGGGATGAAAATTCCTTTCCCCACCATTTTTATTAGTGATGTTTGATGGGACCTTTGTTAGTTAAAATATGTTTCATGTGTTATCGAAATTTCCAATATTGTACGCGAACTCTCGAACTATAATCAAAGTAATTGGAAAAAATGTGTTCTACACTATATGTATAAACTGCAATTATTATGCATCCACATTACTATTGTTGTTTTTTTTTCTTTTTTTTTCTTTTTTTTTTTTTTTTTTTGGGATGAGAAAAGTAATAAATATATAGTAAGCTAAAGAAAGAAGAGTTTGAACAACATTGTCTTGAACAAAAAGGTGGGTTTTCCTAATAGATACATAATGAGTTAGGAAAAACAATAAGTACCGAACATAACCATCCGTAATGGAAATCACAGGAAGATGCTCTAGCTCTTTTTTAGCATTAAGCAACATAGGTAACAACGGTAAAGATCGCACCGCATCCATTGGATTCTTGACCATATCTACAAGTTCCTTTGAGTTAAACCAAACTTTCTTGATATGGAAATGATGAACATACTTTAAACCCTGAAGCAATCCAAAAAGTTCTGTCTCCAAAATATTTTTAGTCCCCAAAAAACCAACAGCTATTAGTTTAAGTCCACCATGACGCAAAATGGAAAATACTCATCCTGATCTGTCTATATTGGATATTGCAGAAATTGCACGCATGAGAATAGGATAATGATATGTAGGCAAATTTGTAATGCAATCGAAAGGAGAGAAAACAAGTTTAGTCACAAAGGAACCATCAGAAATGTCCAGGTTAGGGGAGATTTTGAGATAGTAAAGCCATTTCTGAATATTGGGAATTAATGGGAATTTGATAGATTTTGTTCATGGGTTTTTACCAATGTTACTCTCAACTTTGGAGTTAACTATATCCTCCTTATAATTCCTAGATGTGATGATGCATTTTCTATGGATGAGTTTCGGCCCATTAGTTTGCATACGGCTGTAAGATATTTCCAATATCATTGTGGGTTTAATTTATTATGTCTTATTCTATTGGTGTGGGTCCATGGACATAAACCTGGTTTGGGACTACTTTAAGGTTAATGGGGTATACTAGTCTTTTCCATTGTAGAGGTGGATTGGATTAGGGTTTTGTATATATTATAAATACATGGTTAGAGTCCCTGCAGTCACTTGATCTCATTCTCTGTTCTTACGACCTAGAATGTGAGGGGTGTATGAGACAAGGAGACTAGAGAAGATCCTAATCAAAACTTCTTTGGCAAAGGATGGCGACACCAAGGGGATTGTTCTTCTCTAACTTACGCAGGTGTGAGGTACACATTGTTTTTCATTCTTTTTATTCAATCGTGTTCTAGATCTCTGCATAGAGATGGATTAGGGTTTCACAAAATCAAAGGATTTTTCTAACAAGTAGTATCAGAGCCATCCATACAGACCTAGAATCAATTGTTTGTATGTATGAGCACTCGAATCGAATTTTAACAACGAATTTTGTCGGGTGAACCTGTACTTGTTTTGGTCGCTGCTGAAGTTTTTTACCGGTGAAATTTTATAATTTTTATACTGGAGTGAAGGGCTTGGTGAGACGGTTATTTTAGTGGGTAGATCGTCACCGTCGACGGTCGGACGCACCGTCATGTGCTGGCCAAAGTAGCGAGTGAGATCCACTCGCCAACAAGGTTTAACAAAAAAGAAAAAATGCTTTATGTCATCATCATGATGTCATAGTGTTGACATCACGATGACGTCGGCTGACTTTTCTGGCAGGTCAAGTCTGACCCGGTCAACAGGACCCGATTAAAGTCAACCCAACCTGAGACCCGAATTATAACCCAAAATTTTGACCCATTGACCCGGTCCAATTAATCGAATTGAATCAATTCGGTTGCCATTTGGTTCAGTTCGAATTGAACCGATGGATTTAGATTAAATCGGTTTTGATTACTATTTAGAATCAAAAACTTTCAGAGGCACGTGTGGGTTCGTTTGAATGAATTTTGAGGTGTGGTTTATTCTGGGGTGTCTATTTTTTCTTGCTCTTCGATTTGATATGTAATTTGACATATCTTGGATAATCAGAGATCATGGTTTTGACAATTTTTGTATTTTCTTACAGTCTTGAATGCATTTTATAATGGGCTTGGAGCATCAGATTGAGCTCCGGTTTGGACCATTCTGTCCGATTTTCTGAGATCGGTTTTTGGGTACCTTGTCTAGGTACTGTTGACACCTTCAAAGATCTATTTTAATGGTTTTGTCTAAATGGACTTAATTTTTTCAAATTTTATTTTTAATTACGATAGGCGATGGGTGTCCCAGTTTTGGGATTTGAGATACTTAAATGTATCAAAGTGACTTTAGTGTCAAAGTTGACTTTGTGAATAGGTTTTAGAATCTCCAATTTGACTGTAGAGGTTAGGATTGCAAAGTGTCATGATGGGATTAGGCAGGACCCACCAAAATGGCATGCCTAGTTTTTATTGTGATATTTTTGTAATTTAATGATACATAATTATATTAGCAGCAAAGTAGATAATGGTCACTCAAAGGTGACATTGTCAAGGTTTAGAAGTTTTTATGCACAAGAAATGGAGAAGCATGTCCTAGGGGTTTCTTATCACCCAAAGGTGGAGGAGATTTTCGAACATCATTGGCTTCTTGCAGTAGATGCACTAAGAAAACCAGTTTATTTTTTGACCCAAATGTTGAAAAATGTAGTACGATCGAAACTTTTGTTTGCTAGTTCTGATTGCTGGCGTGTTTCATTAGATGTGGGTATATTACACCAAAGTGTTGGTGACATTTGCCCAAAGGTGATGTCACCTAATTTGTAAAGGACAGTAATCTAGGGGTCCCTTCTGCCCAAATATGATGGAATTTTTGAAAATTGTTCATTTTACTGTAAAGTGTTAGTGACATTTGTCCAAAGATGATGTCACCTAAGTTAAGAAAACACATATTAGAAAGAACAGTAATCTAGGTGTCCCTTCTTCCCAAATGTGATGAAATTTTTTGGAGGTGTGGATATATCACACCAAGCATTGGTGATATTTGCCCCAAAGGTGATGTTACCTAAGTTAAGAAAACACATATTAGAAAGGACAGTAATCCCGAGGTCCTTTCTGCCCAAATGTGATGGAATTTTCGGGTGTTGTTCCTTTTGCGGTAAATGCAAATGAATAAGAGAACCAATGCATCCCTAGCCCAAAGGATAGGGATGTAGTAACGGTTGCAACTCTTATTCGATTTTATATTGGTAAGTACACTGATTATGCAATTGACTAGCATGTTTATTCATGTCTAATATCTTGTTAATTGTTTCTTCTTCCATGCATGATGTCATATTTGAAAATATTTTCTACTGTTCTTACTCGCATTGAAATAACTATAAGATAAGTTGTGGACCTAGAAGAAAATTTAGGATTATTGTCCAAACTTGATATGTTTAGAAACACTTTAGGAAATAAGATCAGGATAGAAAAATTGAAACATGAAAAAAGGTAGTTGTGTTTAAAAGACACTCGTGATGAAACTAAAGGTTTGGTGGTACTGAGCCACACAGAAATTCAGGCAGTTGTTTTAAAAGTTTAGTACAATTTACTTGGTGGTTTATTATTTGTTTTAGTTAATCAATGGGAGCTATTGCTTGTTTTGATTAATTAGTGAGAGCTCAGTATGAGCTTGTTTATTATGCTTAACTGTTTTGTTGAATGCTTAGTTTGTGAAGCATCGAAATTTGTGAATATACTTGTTTACGTTTGGTTTGTTGAGAATGGATATTATGTGTATGCATGGTTTGCTTATTTTAGCAGTTGTATGCATATGTTTATTGATATGTGAATGTTTCAAGGCGGTAATGCCAAGGTTTCATGGTGGTAATAACCAAAGGAGATATTTAGCCAAAGTTAGATATTAACCAAAATATATGGTGGTTTGTCCAATGGGTGGTGGTTAATATCAAAGTAAAGGAGGACCCATAAGGGCATGACAACAAGGAATATGTGATCATAGGTTGGTTGTCATGGTTAATTTTCCATTGCAATTCTGGTTAGCAAGTAGGCTTGTGTTTGTAACTGACAAAAAGTTATATACCGTATATTGAGGTGCATTTTCTGTTGTTGTTCTACATGATTCTATTTGTTGGCTGTTTCAAGGTTTTAAAGTTGTAGTTTGCAATGTGACTCATAGGCCAAGCCAGTAGGGAGATATGTATAATTAATGTAGCTCAAGTGAGAGATTGTAAGATATTTCCAATATCATTATAGACTTAATTAATTATACTCTATTCTATTGGTGTGGGTCTATGGGTGTATACCCGGTTTGGGACTACTTTAAGGTTAATGGGATATATTAGTCTTTTTCATTGTGATTGTGGATTGGATTAGAGTTTTGTATTTATTATAAGGAAAAAAAATTTTTGCCCAAGAGTGTGGCCTACGCCAGCACTCCCATGAGTCTATCTCTCTCTTCCCCCATATAAAAAGACACCTCTGCCCCCTTGTTTTAAGGAGGAGAGAGAGACACATGGGAGTGCTGGCGTAGGCCACACTCCCGGACAGAGAATTGCTTCCCAACAAACACATGGCTAGGGTGCCTCCAGTCACTTGATCACATTCTTCGTTCTTCCCACCAATGTGAGGGATGTGTGAGACAAGGAGACTAGAAAAGATCTTGATCACAGCTTCTTCGGCGAAGGATGACGACATCAAGGGGATTGTTCTTCTCCAACTTACGCGGGAGTAAGGTACATATTTTTTTTCCGTTCTTTTTATTCAATCGTGTTCTAGATCTCTGTATGGAGATGGATTAGGGTTTCACAAAACCTAAGAAATTTTCTAACAACAGTGTCTTACAAAGTTGTGTCTAACATTGTTGTTTGTAAACTTAGAAAGGTATTACCTAAGATCATTTCTCCCTTTCAAGCAGCCTTTATGCAAAGGATATAGATTGCTGGCAATACTATTATTCCACACAAAATTTTTGATTTCCTTAGATATAATAAGGGTAAGCGGGGTTGGTTGGCTCTCAAGCTTGACATGTTCAATGCCTACGATTTCATGGGGGGGGGGTTTGCGGGCTATTTTTGAGTTTTTAGGATTCAATTAACACTTGTGTGATTTGATCTCATACTTATTGTCACCTATATCTTTCTCTATTAAACTTTTAGGGCAGTAGTTTTTGTTTTTTCGAACAAGTTAGAGGTATTCGTTAGGGGTGTCTTCTTGACCCCTATTTACTTTTGTTAGCTATGGAGGGTTTGTATCATTTGCTTAAATTTCATCATGAGTTAAATATGTTTAAAATGATCAAGGGTGGGTGAGTTGCCCTAGAGATATCCATTTATTTTTTGCAGATGATACTCTAATTTTTATGTCCTGCTAATGAGGATGAGGCGCATACCATTAAGATGATTTTCAATCTATTACAAGACTTTTTTTTTGTTTTTGGGTGAATATCTATTACAAGACTTATATGGTCAACAGGTGAATGTTTCAAAAAATAATGTGATGTTTAGTTGGGGCAATTTTGAGGTAAATAAGGAGAAAGTTTTTAGAATATTACGAGTGGCTCCTATGACTGAGGACTCTCTCTACCTTGGAATTCTCATAGTTCCTAAAAAAGGGGAAAATCAATTTCAAGCCAAGTTCATGCTCGAGTTGTAGCTAAACTTGGATTGTGGAAGGTTTCCTAATTATCTCAGGCAAGTTACTCGGTCTTTATTAAATCTGCTATGAGCTCTGCCCCTACATTTTGGATGTTATGCTTTCAATTTCCTTCATATATTTGTAAAAAATTGGACTCTCCGAGTGCTCATTCTCGAGGTGGAAGTCCGATAATGAACTTTTGGTTCCTTCATTTATTGGGTCTAGTTATTTCTTCCTAAAGAGTAAGGGTTTTAAGATTTCAGAGTAATTGCCTTCTTAATAAAGCCTTGGTAGTTAAGTTGAGTTGATGCTTGTTAACTAGGCATGAGGATTTATGTTCTCAAATTTTGAAATCCAAGTATTTCCCGAAGGACAACGGTTTCCTCCACCCATAGAGGACAGTTCACCCACCATCCTAGGGTACAAAAATCCTAGCACAAACCCCTCCTAGGATTTTTGTATGTTCAAAAATATCCCCTGATACCCATTCCCACTCTCTCTTGCCCCTTGATGAATGGGATCCCATTCACCATGGGTGGAGGGAAACTCAATCCTTTCACAAATGCATGTTTTTTTTTTGTTTTTTTTATCAAGCTACTCTCAATAAAAAGGGTCTCTGATTAGGAATTGAAATTGTGTCCATCCTTCCTATCCTAAAATAAAAATGGTATGCTTGAAAGTTGCGAAGGGTTTCAGATTATCTATTTGGAATGATCA
This sequence comes from Telopea speciosissima, assembly GCF_018873765.1. Lineage (NCBI taxonomy): Eukaryota > Viridiplantae > Streptophyta > Magnoliopsida > Proteales > Proteaceae > Telopea > Telopea speciosissima. The sequence continues at coordinate 123,129 of NW_025317372.1, forward strand.
ATGGGTCTCCACTATTTGGGGGTGGGGTTTTAAAATCCCTCTGTATTGTAATAGGAGGGATGGCTTAAGTCATGCTGGTGACTTAGTATGAGAGGTTAGTGGAATTATGGTTTAATATTCTCTGTTTTCCCTTCTCATATTGCTCAAGCTATAATTAAAATCCTTATTGATCCAAATCTTAAAAGTAGAACGCTTTTGTCCCTTGTCCAAAAAGGGGGAGTTGTCCACGAGAACGGTTCTCAATTTTCTAATCAAGGAAAGTTTAGCTTCCAATGTCTCTCATTGTCGACAACAACTCTGGTGTATGATGTGGAAACTTCAAATTCTTCCTAGATTTAAAATATTTTTTTGGAAAAACTTCATTTAACGGTATTGCTATAACTTCAAATTCCTCCTAGATTTTAAATAATTTTTTGGAAAAACTTTATTTAATGGTATTGCTATTTGTAATTAAGTTGTAGAGTTTCATCCCCCTTGCCTCTTGTTGTCCTTTGTGTAAAAACAGCAATGAATGTCTTTAGGATTTGTATCTCTTTTCCTATTTCTAAATGTAATTGATTTGTTGGAATCTTATAGATTTCATTTTCTTTCTATTGCTACTATTACCAGTTATTGCATTTGGATCTTTAGAAAATAAGTGTACTTTTAAGCAAGTGGACTTTTGTCCTCCGTTAGTGGTTTGAACCATCAATCAATGGATTGTTGACTTACATTATCTTGCATTCTTGCTTAGCCTGAATCTGTTGTTAACCTGTCATTTGCTTCTAGGGGGAATTTATCTCTTGCTGAGTGGCTTGCTTTGCCATCAGTAGATAAACCTCCTTTGATTTGTGATGGTAGTTTCAATCAATGTACCTCTACTGCTAGTTGGCCACTGTGGTTCTCTTTAACTTCAAATTTCATTCTATTGCTTATAGGGCTGCTCTTCAAAGCCTAGATTTTTAACTTGTGTGATGTAATAAGAGACTATAACGACCCCAGATTCTACAAACCAGGCCGGGGCCATAACACCAGAACAAACTGAGATCGTATAGGGAAATCGTTCATTCAATATTATAAATCATACAGAGCAGAAGAGTTAAGTAAAACTGAGTTTAACAACTTTTTCCAATTTATCATTCACTTAGTAAGTTCGGGAACGGCAATTGAACAAGAACGGATACGTACGGCAATTAAACGGACTAGACGGCAATAATACTTTTAAAAAATCCAACTTAATAAAATGCATACGACAATAATACGATACACATTTAATACGTGTTTAATACGGCCTAGACGACAATAATATTTTTTAAAAAAGGGCATATATTCATAATCAACAACTCCAAAATTATTGTTATAGAGAGAGGAGTTGTGAATTTTCAGCTGGCATGGTCTGAAAAACTCAGAATCAGGTACGGAGTTGATCTTCATCAATTCGCTTACATTCCGATTCAATTCTTAGTGGACAGTCCAGAATCAGAGAGAATTGATCTCCCATAACTCTACCCCTTAAATCTCAGACTCAGCAACTTAAAACCTACAACAGTGCTGGAAGCAGAGAAAGAAAGGCAAAGAACTTAAGTAATGCAAGTGAGGAGTGATGGAACAACCTTCTCTCGACTCTGCTTTAGTAATCTCTCTTCTTCACCAACTAAAGCATCAGACAGTGAATTAGTGAAGGGTTCCTTGCCGACTCCTAATTCGTACACTGGGACTGGAGGAGCACTTCAAAGAGCTTTCAGACACAGAGTTTGAAAGATTACAAAGACTCCCATCTGAAACTGACAAGGAAGGAAGAATTAGATGAAGAGGAATTTGGAAGAGTGAGCTTAAAGTAGAGCAGCAGAGTAGAGGTTCTAGTTCTTAGAAGAGACCCAATCATGGAGAAATTTCAGGATAAGCTTTAAGAACAATTTTCTTTGCAAGATGGGTCATAGACTAATAGGAATCGTGAGATCAAATAAGGGAAAAATACTAATCTGCTATGTATTCTCTTGTTTTTGAAGATTGAGAAGAGAAGAGAACCGTGAGGCCTTCAAGATTGAGAAGAGAAGCTTGTCGCCGTCGCCGTTGCCGTCACCGTCGAGGATTTGATGATTGCTGGTGGCTGTTGAATGGAGATGGTGAGGATGATTGGAGATTGGGGGGCAACTGCTAGGGTTCGAGTTCGGTAGTTTATAAATAGCAGAGAATGGAGAAAGGGAAAGTGAAATGATATTTCTGCTTGGGTGTTTTTTTTTTTTAAACATTAGGGTTAAAAAGTATAAAACTGTATAATACGCTAATTATATGCATTTAATACTCGAACGTTTAAAAAGCGCAATTTTTTGTAAAAATATATGGAAAAATGCGAGGACAAGTTTAATTGATCTAAACATTCGGGTACGCGTATACTAAGATCATTCATACAGAACAATCAAGATATCATAAGATATAGATAGATCTGATGGCACGTAATAAAAGTCTTGAACTATCAACTTCATTTACATTCCTTGTATTCCGAATATTTCAAAATTTACAGACACAATTCCTTCTCGTCTGAATCACTTCCAAAAATATACATCCACATACTGATTTGGGTTACAGACAAAACATCAGCATAAATACAAGCTCTTTCAGAATACATATGACAATAACTAAACTTCATCAGCTCTGGCAACTCTTTTGCCCTTATCAGTCCAGTCGTCATCTATTACAAAGATTAAACAATAGAGAGGTGAGGTAAAAGCTTAGTGTGTAAAACAAACTCAACCATGCTAATATTCCATTCAGTTTACATATATAATATTTGAGCATTGAAAATACTTTCATACATTATTCATTCATCAGTTAATAGCCAATAAATTTGCAATCATTAATTTTTCATCTTAATCATAAATGGAGACTTTGTCAGTTTCATTCATTTCTGTCGCTCACCTCACCTGGTAGTTTCTTGATCCTGGTCCTACCTCCTCGTTTCTTGGTATAGCCTCAACGGGTAGTTTCTTGATCTTAGTATCACCTCCTCGTATTTTAGCATATCTCACCAGGTAGTTTCTTGACTTAGCGTCAATTCCTCGTTTCTTGGGTCTAGTCGAAACCATTTGGCCAAAGGCAAGGTATCATTTATATTCATATCTCATTTCGTCTTGTTATTACCATGTCAATTCATTCCCATTTCTTACTTTCATTTCCATTCATATATTCATTCGTATAATATTCATACCATTTCATTAAGCAGATGTTCATTCACATGGATTACAGAAGCATTCAATTGCATCCATGCATTTAATGTTGACACATCATACTTTGCACTCAAAACTCAGTACAACGTATAAACATAATAGAATACTAACATTCATTTCATTCATACAACATATCAAACTACCATATCCATTGGTTAGATAGGTCTCGCTCACCTCAATTCTTGTCAATCAATAATCTTCAAAGCACTCTGATTAAATTGGGGCTCCTACATAGAGGGAAAACATCGTGATTACATAGGGTTCTAAGATCAATTATTGTTTATAAACAATCCCCTAACATTCTTGATTAAAACACCTCAAAAAGCCTCATTTTTGGTCATCCGAACAAAGGTCCGGTCAACCACCTCCAACCAATTGAAGTAGCCTAACTTTCTGTTTTTAGAAATTTTGCTCACAAAGAGCAACCAAGCGCAGTCCCACCGACCCCCTCTGGATTCAGCAGCATCCGGTCGACTGCCTCCACAAACTGGTTGACCGATTCCTACAAAATTCTGCTCCTAAGAGTAGTTCCTCCATGGTTTTGTAGGGAACACCCTGGGGTTTCTACCCCATTCTAGACTAATTCGTGAACCCCAACATCAATGCTCACAGCTGAGCTTACTAGAACATACACATTAACATCAAATTGACTAAAATCAACATCAAGTAAGGAATTGAAATATCTTACCCTTGATTTCACTACTCAATCCAAGACTTGTAGGTACCCACTTTCTTAGCTCAAATCCTCTTCAAAATTCTTTCCTCCATTTTTGTGTTCAGAAACATGCATCGAGAATCCTCTTCAAATTAGTGATTGCAAAACCTTAATGGACCATTTAAAACCCAAAAATCAAAATGAAACCACCTATCATCATGATCTATAGAGCTTACTAGTAATTCTTAAGCCACAACTATGGAATTTTAAATCCTTCTTCAATCTATTCAATTCCAGTCTCATGAGCTTCTTTGGGAAAGCCACAAATCCCTTGGAGAGACACAAACCCAGCTCATCCAAGGTTCAAATTCTCAATCAAGAACACTCCCACTCAATTATGAGCTCAATAATTACTAGTTTGGGATATGTTTGTTACTCCACAGTCCACAGTCCTCTTTAGAAACAAACAAAAGAACATACAAGGCTGGAGATATCGATGGAGAGTGGAGAGGTTATAAGGGGTTTAGGTTTAGAAGGAAAAAAGAATAAAAAAAAAAAACACAATACTTACAAGGCTGGAGATGTCGCCGCCTCGCCGGATGCCCGTGGAGGTTAAGGCTGGACCGCTGGAGACGTCGATGGAGAGTGGAGAGGTTAGAAGGAGTTTAGGCTTGGAAGGAAAAAAAAAGCACAATACTTACAAAGCTGGAGATGTCGGTGCCTCATCGGACGCCGATGGGAACCTTCTGGAACTGAGAGGGATCATGGAAGCTGGATTGCTGGAGATGTCGCCGATGGGGGTGGAGGTTGCTTCTCTCGCCGGTGGGGGTGGGTGCTGAAGATGGGGGTGTCGGTGGAGAGGAGAGGTTAGAAGCTAGAACTTAAAAAGGGGAAAGAAGTTTAGATTTTAGAAGGAAAAAGGGTAAGACGCCGATGGAGGATGGAGACTGAGAGGGAGGACTGAGAACGAGTCAAAGCTTAGAAGGACTGAGGTATGAGCTGAGCTCTGTCGGAGTCGCTACAAGTCGCCGTTGCGGTGCTTCTTTTCTCTTTTTGTTTTTTTCTTTTTGATTTTGGTATGTCCCACGAAGGTGATTAGGTGAATCGAGTTTGGCATTGGTATTTAGGTTTTTTATTTTTATGTTTTTAAATTTTAACATATGATTCCATGCTTCTCATAGCATGGAACCAAAAATGTACAACTAATGACAAATTTTCAATTAGAATAACTTAAAGTACATAAAAAAAGTTTAAAAAACAAAAATATAAATAAAACACCAAAAAGCGACCGTCTTGCTCACAAGGCATCGTAAGGCGTCACCTTGGTCACCTAGGAGATGCCTTGGTGACCGCCTTTCTTACATACCATAAGGCGCCCCATCGCCATACCCCCAGATTTCGGCCTAGATGCCACGGTGACGCTTTATAACTATGCTATACATAAAAGTCTCATGGCAGAAATTGTAATTCCTCCTTGCCCAAAGCCATCTTCCAATAATGCCCTTGAAAGTTTCCTTGCCCACTACCAATCTAACCAATATCCAAAGACTTACTTCCTAAGATACCCTTCTATTAATTTCACATTTACCTTGCTACCAAGTGGACCAACCTTGAACCAAAATCACAAGAACCAAACGAAACACATACATAGGACCAATAAACCCAATGAACCAATATAAATCCCCAACCTCTAAAATTGAACCAACTCAAGCAATACATTGCATAATCAAATTAAGCCATTCAATCATACAAAATCTCACTAATAAAACAGGGTCAACCCAACATTAAAATAAACCAAGTAGCAATAAAATAATAATAATAATATAATACAATAATCATTAAAATAATAGGTAAATAATCAACTAAATAATCCATACAATAAAATATAAAATAATAAACCAACATCCCAGCCACAGAAACCACATTATGACTTCAAAGCATCAAGATGTTGAGTTTTAAAGCTAGCAATTAGCTCTTTCAGCCAGTTCTAATCCATCCTCAAAGTGTTTTCTATTCAAATAACATCCTCCAACACTAACCAAATTCAAGGACACAGTTCATGAAGGTTTTAGATCAACTATACAAAAAAAAAAATCAAATGACGAGCAGGCATTTGCCTTCCAAGGTGGCAAAGCAAGGTTTGGAATGACATAATTACCTCTCACAGCACCAGAAAATCGCCCCTCTGAAACAAGATTCGAAAACTTGGGTCTCGGAGCCATCTCGGCCCAGCCCAAAACCGAGTTGGGCCGAGATCTCGCCGTGCACTTTTTTTTTTTCAGATTCAGAAGCCCATCTCGGTGGATTTTAGACCTCTTTTGGGTCTGAAAGTTGGTATTTAGCCTATTTTAGGTCATTTAAACACAATGGCACTATCAGATTTTGCATAAACAAAGTCCAAATAGGAGTTTCAGTTAGTGAGAAAGCAAGACAGACACTTATGCTAAAAACTAGGACAGACACAGGACAAACAGTCTTATTTATGCCTAATATCATTTTAGTAAATGATTTTGTATTTGTATTTCATTTACTTAAGATATTATTCATAAATAAGCAAATACCCCCCTATTTGAATCCAGTAAAAATAGTTAAAAAATCAGATTCCAAAAGAAAAAAAAATCAACCCGCCAGTTCAAGAACAAAAACTGGATTTTCGGTGGTAAGTGCAATTTTCAACTTTCTAATGCTGAGGTTTTTCTCAAATCTAGAAATTCTATAAATCTTAATATGGTAAAACATTACTAAAAACCATAAGTGCAGTAAAATATTCATTTGTTTTGATGTCCAAAAATATTTTTTCATTCAGAGCGATTTTGACAGCAATCGCGCAAACCGAATTAAGTTTGACCGGTACATAACTCCTTCAATATAAATCAGATTTAAGCAATTTTGTACTTGTTGGAAAGCTTTTTTGATTTAAGCAATCTTGGACTTGTTGGAAAGCTTTCTTAAAATCTGATTTATATTGAAAGAGTTATGTACCGGTCAAACTTAATTCGGTGTGCGCGAATGCTGTCAAAATCGCTCCGAATGAAAATAATCTTTTGGACATCAAAACAAATTAATATTTTACCGCACTTTTGGTTTTAGCAATGTTTTACCATAATAAGATTTATGAAATTTTTAGATTTGAGAAAAACCCCAGCATTAGAAAGTTGAAAATTGCATATACCGCCGAAAATCAAATTTTTGTTCTTGAACTGGGGGGTTGACTTTTTTTTCTTTTGGAATTTGATTTTTTAACTATTTTTATTGGATTCAAATGGGGGGGTTTTGCTTATTTATGAATAATATCTTAAGTAAATGAAATACAAATACAAAAGCATTTACTTAAATAGGTGTATGTATACCAAGAATTTCTAGCAAGATCTCAAGATCTGGCCACCATTATTTGCACCATCTTACTTGAGAGCTTTGTCATGCAAAATTTCTTGTAAATCAGTCTATTAGCAGTAAAATACAAGATTTTTTTATAATGTTCATCGATTGTTTGAGAGGTAAAGTTTTTGAGTTAGAAGTGATGGGCAATGGACAAGACAATCCTGAATCTCTTTTAACATACAGAAGTATTTTTTATTTCTTTCTAGGCATCTGGCATTAGCTTGTTAAAAGTCAAGTACTTTCTTTATGAAACCAAATTCATACATGGTTCAATAACTTCAGTCAAATTATGTTTTCCAACAGTTAAGACCTCAGAATAAAAAAAGGTGCCCCCAAAAGTCTTAAGAGGTTGAACAAGATCTTCCGTAATTTAATATATAGAAATTGATTCTGAACACAAAACTAGAATGTTAGAGACTTTGGTACATGTTTGGGTAATCTTATAGGAGGCTTCTAAGAAGCTATTTGGAGTTTAAAAACATGCGGCCGCAATCAAAATATAACATTTGGAATCTTTACCTCATAAGCCTGAGAAGCCACCCAAAGTATGCTTCTAGACTTCTTGATGTATCAGTAAGAAAATATATGAAAATAGGTAGCATAAGAATAGCAAGACTATTAACAGGGCATACACCATATAACTTGGACAACATATGAATAGCAAGTAAACAAGGATGCATGGTTAACACCTAGATAGTAGACATGAATGGAATGGAGTAACTTGTGGTACCACCTAGACAAAATACAAACAACACATAATAATACTACTTAGACAGCAAAGGTGAACATGAGGTACAAAAATTTAAAGAAATTAATGAGTTGGAAGGTCATTAGAAAGAGTAACTGACTTAATTCCTATCATGTAAATGAAACAGATACTACGATATGCGATGAAAATACTGTACTGATCATTGTAAAGAAACATTGCCTAACAATTCTTTTTTAGGACAAATTGTGTATTCCATTATTAGCTTAACTCAATAAGCCCCACCCCCAACTACATGGGGTAAGCTACAGAATTCCTGTCATGACATTCCACGATAAGCATACAATTTTTTGGGTCCATTCTTAAACAGATTGGGTAAAGATTTGAATTTAAGCTGCCTAATTGACAACTCGGCCCACCTTTACCCTGGTTGGACCAACAGCGCAAATCTTATGGTTGTTAGAGAGAAATATAGAAAATCATATTAGTAAAGCGGAACCCACAAAAAATATAGAAAAATATTCACATTCAATTCCATAGTGGGTCACAGTATTTAACAGTAGAAGGAAGCCTTCCTGATATTAGGGGAATAACAACAATATATGTTTCAAAATGAAGGAATCCAAAGAGGACAGATATGGAGGTAATAAAAGAAACCCTTCAAAGAATCAGTGTAGTAAATACATTATTATGCAACTTAGTTGTATAATTTATGCGGAAATTCACTATTGTTCAACATGGTATACAACATAAGGCAGAGTTTCCCAAAGTAAAACTGAGAAATAAATAAATGTCATGATCTCAAAAAGAACTTTTGAATCGATGCTGGAAAAAATCAAAAGGCAAGCTTATAACGAATGCGACACAGAATATAAAAAAGAAATTGCCACATGGCCATAACATTAAGTGCAAAGAACAAGGGTAGTTCAGCATTTATAAAGAATAGAGGAATAGATCCTCTATGATAAAGTTAAGGGATTAAACAAAGAGGACAGATCAGATATGGGGCAAGATTCTAACGTAATCCCACTGCTACAAAAGCTCCTAATTAAATAAGCCGATACACTCCTATGCTAGGCACTGTGTAGGCAACAAGGCACCCAGACACGTCTGACGCGACTAATTGACTTACATGTCTAGGTGCCCAGATCAGTTTAGTCAAAAACTGGGGAAAAAAGGGAGGGAGGGAGAAGGGGGACAACAAGAAGAAGAAAAGTGAACGGAGGGACAAGAATAAAAAATTGGAAAAAGGCTGGAACTGAAATCAGTACAAGGGATGGGAAATATTTTCCTAAAATATGGTGTTCGACTTGGTTTCCTAAGCACCTGGCAACTGCCATGGCTCACCTTGGCGCCATGACAACTATGATGTACAAAAAGAAAATCTCTTTGCAATGGAAGGAAGAATCCCACTTTTAATTAAATCAAATCAAATCAAAATTTACTTCCTAGATACTAGTGAATTAACTGAACTCTATGATTAACCCAGGAGGCCAGGGCAACTGTAGGACAGCTAGCAATTAAATGGCTTGTACAGCAAATGAACCCATAGAAGTCAATGGTATACCTAATAGAGGCCCATTTTACGCTTTCTGGGAGCCAATTGCATCCAAAAGACCAAGAAAATACTCCCATTATGTAAAAATGATCTCATTTGGCCTCCAAAGTTATTCTGGCGGAGGCTTGCGACTATTTTTACAGGTGAGGTTAAAAGGGTAATATTTTTTTGGGAAGCAGTTCTCTGTCCGGGAGTGTGGCCTACGCCAGCACTCCCATGTGTCTATCTCTCTCCTCCTTAAAACAAGGGGGCAGCGGTGTCTTTTCACATGGGGAGGAGAGAGATAGACTCATGGGAGTGCTGGTGTAGGCCACACTCCCCGACAGAGAACTTTTTCCCTATTTTTTTTATATTTTTCAAGTTAGAGGATTTCAGCTCAGCACAAAATAGGTTAATAAGCATGTTATATATTAGTGTTGGATATAAATGATATTGATTGATTATAGAAGACCAGATGGTTCTAGATAGGAGTATGCAATGAAGGTGTAAAATTGGCTTTATGAAAGTAGTTCAACCTTGGAGAAGAATGAGAAATAAGTGCAAATAACACTGATTATAGCCACAAAATCAAATCTGTTAAAATGATGCACTTCTAACAGCCAGCTTATTCCCAAAGTCCTCACAGGTTTTGGTAGAGAATCTTTCCCTGCTACATTTATGCGAATCCCACATATTGAGTCAAGGGTATACTTACTTTATGTCAATATTTATTGGGGCAAGATTCTAGGAGTGTTATCATTTCTTCTCACAGAAGAATATCACACCAAACATGGACCTTCCCACTAGCTTTTATATCTTTTGATCTTCATGTCATAAATCCTTAAGGAATAAAATAGGGACCCTTTCAATGTTTCTCTAGTTCCATGGAAATGGTTTCGGTTTATCACTTCAAAAGCTACATACCCTTTAAAAACTGAACAAGTGTGTTACATGACACTATGATCCCAATAGAAAAGCATCATTGCCTAAGAGCTTTTCATATATAACAATATATCTTTATACTAACATTTATTTAATTACATAAATGAGACTCCCCCCCCCCCCCTCCCCCAGTTACGAAAAGTTCTATGCAGAGTACAAATTCATCCAAATGATATAGTTAGTTACAAGTAATTGGTCAATCATATATGCAACTCAAATTTTATCTCATAGTGTCCTATGTCCATATTATTACATTAGAAAAAAAAAAAAAAAAAAAACAACCTGAATCCATATAGGTCTTCAGAAAGAGAAATAATCCCCGTTTGGTATCATTATTTCATGAGTTCAACATGTTACCTGAACTAAAAGAATCTGACCATGATATGCTTACAATATCAGAGGAACAACACAAAATTTTCAAGGCTCATATAGATTTCTTTGGGGTCTTGGGGAAGTTGTTGAGAAGCTCGCTATGAAGTAAGTTGCTGTTTAAAATTTTAAAAAAAGATAAATATTTGCCTAATTGAATCATTTTTTAGTGTCCTAGACATCAATATCCTATAGATGCATATTTAATTTCTTCTTTCTAATAAGGCCTTATCACTAGTCATGACATGAAATTTTCAACTTCACTAGGGGGATAGGAGCCATAAACAGAAGAAGGGAAAAGAGGAGTAAAATAAAACAGAAGGCAACTAACAAATATAAGCAAGCATAAGTACATTCCCATTGAAATTAATTTCTTCTTTCTAATAAGACTCTTTTTTTTTTTCTCTCTATTAAGCCCTTATCACTAGTTATGACATGAAATTTTCAACTTCACTAAGGGGATAGGAGTCAGAAAAAGAAGAAGGGAAAAGAGGAGTAAAATAAAACAGAAGGCAACTAACAAATATAAGCAAGCATAAGTACATTCCTATTGAAATTAATTTCTTCTTTCTAATAAGGCCTTATCACTAGTCATGACATGAAATTTTCAACTTCACTAGGGGGATAAGAGCCATAAAAAGAAGAAGGAAAAAGAAGAGTAAAATAAAACAGAAGGCAACTAACAAATATAAGCAAGCATAAGTATATTCCCATTGAAATTAATTTCTTCTTTCTAATAAGACTTTTTTTTTTCTTTCTTTCTATTAAGGCCTTATCACTAGTTATGACATGAAATTTTCAACTTCACCAAGGGGATAGGAGCCAGAAAAAGAAGAAGGGAAAAGAGGTGTAAAATAAAACAAAAGACAAATAACAAATATAAGCAAGCATAAGTACATTCCTATTGAAATTAATTTCTTCTTTCTAATAAGGCCTTATCACTAGTCATGACATGAAATTTTCAACTTCACTAGGGGGATAGGAGCCATAAAAAGAAGAAGGAAAAAGATGAGTAAAATAAAACAGAAGGCAACTAACAAATATAAGCAAGCATAAGTATATTCTGTTGGATTTTTAATTATTTTAAAATTAAAGATTCAAAGTACGATTTTGTTGGAGGGTTGAGTGCTTTCCTAATAGACACCTAAATAGCCAATAGGTGCCTATTGGAAGACTTGTTTGAGTGACTAACAAACAAGCCTTATGGGAAAAGACATGAGTTGGGACATATCTCTTGGAGACATCCCTTAGTGGTGTCTCTTCCTCTCCTATATAAAGAGAGGGGGTCTTGCTCATTCTCTAACAATTGTTTTTGAAAATACTTTTAGAAGTATTTTTAGTTCTTTTCCACTATAATTGATCAGTGTCGATGAGTTAGTGAATATAGCCTTTGGACACCCTTTGTAATCACATTTGGAACTGCAAGCTATGTGATTAGAAAGTTGTTTCATCTTGGAGGTATAGATGCATGGTCAACCCGGATTGCAGAATTGGGGCATCTAAAAACCTTAAGGAGAGCATCGTTTGATGCGACTCAACTCTACCATTTATTATTCGGATTACACAAGAGGATGTGTATTGTTGATGCAGTGCGATACTATCTGCCATACCAATCAGATAAGTTTTGTATTTACTATTTGTTTATTGTATTTCTAGTCTTATACTTGATGCCCATGATGTTTTAATCCTACAATCTTAAGGATTTTAGAATGGTATAAGACTCTTGAATTTCTTAGTTATTTGAAATTCTGATTTCCTATTTGACGAATCGTATGGGGTTTATTGTTATTGCAAGAGCAAGTGTCTCTCTTACGTACTCTGTACATGTATACGTATTGGTATACCTTATCCATTGAACAATGAAATTAGGATTTCATGTGCTTTAATCAATGATGAACAGAGAGAAAGAGGGTGTCTTCCTTGATATTGTTCATGTAGAAGAGTCCGTGAAATGGGCTATTGGGAACAGTAGTTTTAAACTTTTTTACTATGCTCTCCTCTTCTCATGGGAATTGGGTGCTAGCTGCACTCACTTCATTAATAATGCCACAATCGATTGCACTCGCCTAGATTATGTTTATGTCATAATCTTGTGAACCGTTTCATACTCCTGAAATTGTTGCTTCTCATTTATCATCATTCTGTCTTACATTTAATTGAAGTGGGTAGACTGGAAAATGAGGGGTGGGACCAGCTCCTATCAAAGGATGGCTTCACCATCGCCTGCGGCAGGCCAACTTACTTTTTGCAAGGGACAGGTGCTAGCTCTGTCATACCGGTCCATTGTGGGTCGCTTCTCTCCATATTTTACTGCCACCGTTGTGTGAAGATGGCCATATATCGTTTAGAGAGTTGGCACTGGTTCACCGTTCATGGCACGGGCATTGGCACCATTTTATTTACATTAATCTGGTCAGATGGGCTTTGGCCTTAGAGGTATCTCAAGAGAAGAGATCCCTCGGATGGAAGCATCAAAGGTATTTAACCGAATGATTTTCTTCAAATGGTGTTTGCTTCAGAATTATGAAACGGTCTGAGAAGGGGTCTATACTCTTAAGAGGCACATGGCATGGTTTTTAGTTCATAAAAATCGGATACAAAGTTCAAGAAGGCAATTGTATTGGTTGAATGGGTTTTACATGGGTTGTGGTGAGTTATATTATATAATGTTGGTTTTGATTGTTAGGAAATGTGAATCAATGTGTCTTTACACTTGGTCTTAAATAGATTGACTGAGTTACTCTCGGTTCATGAGAACCTCGAAGGAGATCTTTCAATAGCATGGACATCTTGTATAATAAGATGGGTGGTTTCAATAGCATGTATGACTTTTAGTGGTTGTGCTTGACCGTAAGATGAAACGGTTGGACTAAGAGTTGGATATTTTCAAAAGAAGCATTTTTGTGAATCGTTGCAATGTTTCTCTTAATTCATTTTGTTGAGTTAAGATTTTTGGCTAATAAAAGATATTTTCTTTCTTAGTGCCGATGGTTGCACCACAGTTTGTTTTTATGACATTACATTGTATTGTTTATCTACTGTTTTGGTATTTTTCAAGAGACACCACCTCTTGAATTGGGTCATATTCATTATTACCATGGGATATGTCTCCCAGTTTCTATTTTGGAAACTAGTGGACATCATAGCCCATTATTGTTGGTTCATTCTATTTCAGTCCATATGTGGTTTATGTGTTTTCATACTTTATATGAATGGTGGTACATGTTTTAAACACATGTTTATGATGTAAGGTGTTTAAGATATTTTCATATAATCATCATATGTTTGAATGCTTGATTGATCACGTCTAATATTTGGGCATTTATTTTGATTGGGTTATGATAAATCCAAGTACTGACAAGTAAAGCCAGGTGACTGTATTTGTTGATCAAATTGGTTGTTGATAGAGACAAGTGACATTGTATACATATTGGTTGGGTGCTTATTCTATCATTATTTGTGCATAGATTTATGTACATATTTACTTGGGAGCATGAGTTTTATTTGAATGTTATGCTATATTTGATATGCAAGTAAAATTGTATGGGCAAATTAGTATGTAAGTGTGGGGGGTCACAGTTTTCTCACAAAGACATTCTCATTTTGTATTGGCTTATATCTCTGAATGTGAAAAACCCAAAATGTGGGGGTTATTATGAGAATGTGTATATTTACATGTTGACTCTTTTTTAAGAGATATATAAAGTCAAATAGAATGATAATCTCTACTTGGAAATTGAATCTAATAGATATGTTTAGATTCTGATATGTAAATATTTGGAAGGTTACCTTGGTTCAAAGGTAGCATGTAAAAACATGTGTTGGTGGGGGTGATTCATGGAATCAGTAATATAAGCCTAAGTTGTGATTCATGGAATCGATAGTATAAGCTTAAGTTATAGGTTCCACCATGGTTTTATTTTTATGGTTTCATAAGAAAGCCGGATTTGGAGCCATAAAGCTATAACTATAAATGATAGATATATGGTGATGACCAACGCCAAATTGTGTCACGAAATACAAAGGGGATGGTCAATAGAGAAATAAAGACTAATATGTCTTGATTACATATATCTGGTGAGGCTAAGGAAAGTAGTGGTATCAGCTCAGTATAGTTGGGACAAGAATGACTAATACTATTACATAGCCTCTGACCATTATTTTGGTATACATTTAAGGAATGAGTTTAAAGCCTGTGTCATAGGTCATGTGATGGACACCCAACCTATGTGAAGAGGTTTAACTCCTGAATTAGGTTCAAAGGGTACACACGAAGTCACCGATGACCTGACTAGTACTACTAAAATTTACTCATTCTGATTACATCGAAAAGTAGTACCACCACAATGAAATGAGGATGAGTTAGATACTCTTAATCAAGCCAAATCCTACGAAATGTGGGGGTGTGTTAACTGTTGTGCGCATTGGCTGACCTTAGTGGATGTAGGAGGTGAGGCTGCCTACTGATGAGAGTTTTAAAGGCGAACTTTTTAAACGTCCATGAGACCAAGATAGGGGACAAGGCCGGTTAAAAATGTCCAATTTTGTCATGAACGGGTTAAGTCATGTAAGGTCGACTGGTAGGATATGGATGGTGAGCTTGCCGGCTACGCTAATAAGGAAAGGTTCAAGAAGTCTGACTTCACCCGTACTCTGTAGCGAAGTTCATCAAACCTAGTGTAGGTTCAAGTCCGAAAGACACCTGCAACGATGTGTCCTACTATGTCTAATATATTCACTAATTCAGTGTTTTGTTTTATCGGTATTTTGAATCTGTGGGGGATTGTTGGATTTTTAATTGTTTTAAAATTAAAGATTCAAAATACGTTTGTTGGAGGGTTGAGTGCTTTCCTAATAGACACCTAAATAGCCAATAGGTGCCTATTGGAAGACTTGTTTGAGTGGCTAACAAACAAGCCTTATGGGAAAAGACATGAGTTGGGACATTTCTCTTGGAGACATCCCTTAGTGGTGTCTCTTCCTCTCCTATATAAAGAGAGGGGGTCTTGCTCATTCTCTAACAATTGCTTTTGAAAATAGTTTTAGAAGTATTTTTAGTTCTTTTCCACTGTAATCGATCAGTGTCGATGAGTTAGTGAGTATAGCCTTTGGACACCTTTTGTAATCACATTTGGAACTGCAACCTATGTGATTAGAGAGTTGTTTCATCTTGGAGGTATAGATGCATGGTCAACCCGGATTGCAGAATTGGGGCATCTAAAAACCTTAAGGAGAGCATCGTTTGATGCGACTCAACTCTACCATCTATTATTCGGATTACACAAGAGGATGTGTATTATTGATGCAGTGCGATACTATCTGCCATACCAATCAGATAAGTTTTGTATTTACTATTTGTTTATTGTATTTCTAGTCTTATACTTGATGCCCATGATGTTTTACTCCTACACATTCCCATTGAAATTAGTTTCTTCTTTCTAATAAGACTCTTTTTTTTTTTCCTCTCTTTATTAAGGCCTCATCACTAGTTATGACATGAAATTTTCAACTTCACCAAGGGGATAGGAGCCAGAAAAAGAAGAAGGGAAAAGAGGAGTAAAATAAAACAGAAGGCAAATAACAAATATAAGCAAGCATAAGTACATTTCTATTGAAATTAATTTCTTCTTTCTAATAAGGCCTTATCACTAGTCATGACATGAAATTTTCAACTTCACTATGGGGATAGGAGCCATAAAAAGAAGGAAAAAGAGGAGTAAAATAAAACAGAAGGCAACTAACAAATATAAGCAAGCATAAGTACATTCCCATTGAAATTAATTTCTTCTTTCTAATAAGACTTTTTTTTTTCTCTCTATTAAGGCCTTATCACTAGTTATGACATGAAATTTTCAACTTCACCAAGGGGATAGGAGCCAGAAAAAGAAGAAGGGAAAGAGGAGTAAAATAAAACAGAAGGCAAATAACAAATATAAGCAAGCATAAGTATATTCCTATTGAAATTAATTTCTTCTTTCTAATAAGGCCTTATCACTAGTCATGACATGAAATTTTCAACTTCACTAGCGGGATAGGGGCCAGAAAAACAAGAAGGGAATAGAAGAGTAAAATAAAACAGAAGGCAATTAACAAATATAAGCAAGTATAAGTACATTTCCATTGAAATTAATTTCTTCTATCTAATAAGGCCGTATCATTAGTCATGACATGAAATTTTCAACTTCACTAAGGGGATAGGAGCCAGAAAAAGAAGAAGAGAGGAGTAAAATAAAATAGAAGGCAAATAACAAATATAAGCAAGCATGAGCACATTCCCATTGAAATTAAAATCCAGAAAACAAAAAAAATATCAAGGGAAAACTCAGTGTTAATTCAATCCACATGAAGAACAAAGGGAATAATGTGTATTTCCAAGTAAAAATTCAATTCAAAGGACCACAATAGGACTAGCAAAACGCCGAAAATGTTGTATATTTGTAAGTATTTTCCTATTGAGCTCTTGCCAGAACCATTACCTTACCTACCAAGAGGAAAGAACAATTACTTGTATCTTAGTTTCTTGATCCTTGCTAGTCTTTGTAGTTTCTCCAGAGCCAGCAAAAGGTATTAATTTTTGGAGCCCCAATGATGATTTACAGGAATGGTTGGAGAATGATATGTGGAAAGGTCTTACACGTCTTGGGTTCAAAGATAAAGATAAACGTTTTGGGATTTCCAAGGGTGTGGAGTCATGGGCCAAGGGAAGGACGAGGAATGCTGGAGTTCTGATGATTGTGGCCATTCGGAATTTGGGAGAGATGCATGATAGAGTTGAAGAAAATAATTAGAACCTTTATATACGAAGTACTTTTTTGGTACGAAGTAAAGGAAAACTGGAAATGAAACTCACTTCAGAATTATCAATTAGAAGTGATCGGAATGTTCTGGATGGTGGAGAAACATTTGCGTAAAAGCACTTGATTTCACTTGGGTGCATCATGGTTCGTAATCTTGGCATCGGATTGGGTCAGGATCATTCAAACTCGAATCAAATATGACACTTTTGCCCCTTTTTATTTTTAAACCCTTGTCCAGGAAACGTGTGATTTAGACGATCACTTTCCAACCCGGTACTTGGGTGTTGAGATTT
Source organism: Telopea speciosissima (assembly GCF_018873765.1). Classification (NCBI taxonomy): domain Eukaryota; kingdom Viridiplantae; phylum Streptophyta; class Magnoliopsida; order Proteales; family Proteaceae; genus Telopea; species Telopea speciosissima. The sequence continues at coordinate 141,015 of NW_025317372.1, forward strand.
TTAAAGGTGGGGTAACAAAGCAACATGTCTTACCTCTCATTGATAAAATTCGATCAAAGCTAAGAAAGTGGAAGGAACGATTTTTATCCATGGTTGGTTGTGTTTTTTTGGTTAAGTCGGTTATAGCAAATATCCTAATCCACTACTTCTCTATGTATTGGTGACCGTCTTCTTTTATTCATTTGGTCAGGAGATCCTTTGCAATCTAAAGCTCTGATGACTAAGTAGGATGACTTGTGTAAACCTATTCAAGAAGTTGGGTGAGGTTTGTTGTCTTCGTGATGTGGATTTTTTTTTTTTTTTTTTTGATGAAACAACAAAGTGTAATCACACAAACCACACAACAATCTCAAAAGGTTAATCGTGATGTGGACATTGTTGTACTTTGCAAACTCTAGGGTCGATGAGGCAGCATCTGCAATCGTCACCATATGGTTGGGAATTTGTAAGGTTTGGCATTATATTATTTCTATTGAGCAGTGAATTATTGGAAATGGGCAATCAATATCCTTCTGGAGTGATAAGTGGCTTTAGTGATGAATCCATTTAGGGGAGTTTACATCTGGATCCGATAATCACCTCCTCTTGAATGCCTTAGTTGTTAATTTTATAGTGTGTTAGTGTGGGGTCAATGGAAGTGTGCTCAGAAGCATCAATATAAACAAGATTTCAAGTTTTCAATCATTTCATGCATTCATGGGGAGGACACAGTCATTTTAGCCCTATCTTGTGTCTAGGAGCAGAGCAGAGCAGAGCGACGGTCCCAGACAGAATCCTTTTTCCCAAGAAATACCTGAGAAATACATTAGAGAAATCGACATTCCACGAATCCACGCCAAGATTCAAGCCAAGGCTTCGTAATTTATTTCAGTGTAACTCGAGCGGGATCATTCTCTTCCTTCTCCATTTCCTGTTGGAGCTTAAAAAGGCAAAAAAAAATGTCGGTTTTGCCGGACGAAATCTGGAGAAGAATTTTGGAGATGGGAATTGAGAACTCGAAACTCGACTACAAAGACCTCTGCTGCATTTCCATCTCTTGCAGACGCCTGAGTAGATTATCCGGCGAAGATGCGTTATGGTCAACTTTGATTTCCCTTGATTTCCCCCAAAGAACAGATGGTGCTTCCCGATCCATGTCTCTCTATTCTAATTCAAAAACCCTGTACAAATCCAGGTAATTAAATCTCTCTTTCTCTCTCTCTCTCTAGCTCTCGCACATGTGGGTTTGGGGAATTGGGAGACTGATGTGAGTCTGAAGCTACTTGACTCAGTTTCGAGAAGGACAAAGCAAGAAAGCTCGCAGCTCATCGTCGTGCTCTTCTAAGATTGGAGAGCCAAGTTTCTGTTTATGCGAAGGGTCTTAAGGACATTCGTCTGCGATTGATGGAGGAGAGTGAGAGAATGAAGGCAGCGGTACAAGAATTATCCAATTCAGAGAAGGTCAGGTACGTACACACTAGGTCACCCCAAAAACCTAAGAAAGATTGCAAATTTATCTATATGGTTATTTTATACTAGTCTTGGTGAATGGAATCCTGTCATGAATAAACACGGCGAGTTGTGATTTCTTAAGTTGTATAGCTCTGAATTGTGAAATGGGATCCTCTAAAGGGAATATGGTAGTATTGATAATGGATATCTTTAGCCTTTCGAATGCTGGTCCAAATTTTGTTTATCAGTTAGGTCTATAGCCAGTTCTCTAATGCACTGACATTTACACTATTCAAAAATAAATGACAGTGAAGTAGTAATCCCTGCTCCTTTTTTCTTGCCGTTTAATTCCAGTTGCCAGAATATCTTTTCAATTAAAAAATTTACCGCTAATTGAGAATCGCTTGCAGTCAAATTAGGCGACTTCTGGTTAGAAGTGGAGGGAAGGGAAATGAAAATAAAACTAATGTAAAATGGAAACTTTTCTAATCATTACCAATATCAGTTGTGTAACTAAAATTTAATAAATTTAGTAGTTAAATATTATTTCAGTTTTCAGCCAAATTACTTGGATTTGAATAGGAAAATATGTTAGGTCTGATTAACCTATTCGAGAATTTGTCCTTTACACAATTGTGATAAAAAGTTTTCATTTTTATTTTTAATATAATTTCATTTCCCTATACTATAAACTAGACAGAGCCTTATTGTCTTTTGCTTTGTATTTCATACAATCTCCCAATGGGTATTGCATCTATGAGACAGTTTATGCAGTAGTACTCATTGAGGATGATTGGATAAAATCTGAAGTCTATTCTCACTAATGGGATGCTGTAACTGCTTTTGGATCTCCAGGCAAGCTTCAGTGGCCTTGAATGTGTGGCAGCCAGAAATTATCCGGGGTAAGCAGAAACAGATAGTTGAACAATGTGGTGTTCCTGTTAATTCTCGTATAGCTGCTCTAAAGATGGAACTTAAGCTTTGTAAGCAACAGATATCTGCTCTTGAGAAGGCCTATGTAAGTGTTGAGCTTGTACCATTTTTTTGTATTTTATTGAATTCAGTAGATTTTGGTGAAGATCTTTATTGCTAATGCTTCTGGCAGAAAGATCAGCAGCGGAGACTTGATGTTTCAAAGGAAGAGTTGAGTTCTTTGAAGTATCATCCCTTACGAGATTATAAGTTGACAGGACCTAGGAGGGATGGATGTAACATTAAACGGAAGAAGTTGAAGGGATGTTAGCAATTGTAAGGTTCTTAACCATTAATACTTGGGTTCTGTTGTAGGTTTCACATGGTAAGGTTGTTGCCGGTCACGGGTTTGAGTTTGGAAACAGCCTCTTTGCAAAAGCAGGGGTAAGGTTGTGTACATTGTGACCCTCCCCAGACTCCACAGTGGTGGGAGTGCAAGCCATCTATTGTTGGTGTCTTGTCAGTTTTGTACACAAATTGATGTCTTTCGTTCTCAGGTAATGTTTCGATGTCAAGAAAAGGAAAAGAAAAAAAGAAAAAAACATAATATGACATGTTGACACAATGATTGATTTATGTGTCTATCTCTCTCCTCAAATTCAAATTTTTTTTTTGAACTTTTTTCTTTTCTTTTCTTGACATCCAAACGTAGCCTTTTAGGTTTTCTTTTCTTTGAAGTTATTGCCTTTGCCCTCCCCCCTTCGTGTTCTGATTTTAAGATTATTGTTGTGAATTGTGATTAATGTGGATGATCCACCAAATAAGCTTGTTTTATTAGGAATAAGTCTAGGGATGGTTCTATACATGTTGGGCCTTTGATCCCATGGATTTTCAATGTAATAGGCCACTTTTATGGACCTAAAATGTATGGGTAATAGTGTTGCATATGGGATTAGCTGTTTTAGTTCCATACTTTGTTTTTATTTTGATGTAATAGGTCATGTGACTACTTAAGTGGTCACATGACCCTTTTTTAATTGAATTAGTTTTTAGTAGTCATGTGACTACTTGAATTAGTCACATGACCTTTTAATTGTTGGTTTTGTAATAGGAATCGGCTAGAGGATTTTTAGTCTCCTAGGCTGAATAGGAGTATGGCCTTTGGCCTTATAAATAAAAGCTAATTTTGTGGGGGCCTTCTTTACCACACAATGTTGAAGTTCTGCTCTAAGCTGTTGCTACAACTTGTCTTCTCCAAGGAGAATTGTCTTGTGTTTGATCAAGGATGGTGGGAGTGGTGTTTGATTCAATCGACACCTTGTGGTGTGAAGCTTGGGTGGTTCGTTTAAGCTCTCTTTGTTCTCCATTGGTGTTCTACATTCAAGTTCTGGTTTTTATTCAAGGATCTTCATTCAAGCAAGCTGCTGTCCAAGAAAGTCTGCAACAACAGTAAGTTTGAATCATCCCAAACCCGAGCCATTCTTCTTCTAATCCTCTAAACAACCAGACCCTATAATCCCCTCCATCTTTTTAATCCTTTTTCACACTCCATTCACTGCACAGACCAATCCAGCCATAGAAATAGCCCCATTCTTTGATCGAATCTCTCTCTCACCCATTGGGAAACTCTATCCAAGTTTGGATAATTCTTCCCATCAAGACCCTAGTATTTCCATTCCCCTTTGTTTCTCAAAACCCTAACCCTAACCACAAAACCTTGCTGCCAAGAACCTTCACTGGAAGAATCCTACTTGCTACCTAGACCAAACCCTACCATCAAACCGTAACCCCCATTAAACCCAAAATCACCTATTTTGACCTAGCCGAACTACCTGTTCAAATCAGATCCTGGTTATTGATTCCTAGTTTGATTATTCAAACCTAGAACTACATTAAAGTCTTACTATTATTTTGTGTCTCTAAAACTATCATTTTTGTCCTTCCATTGTTTGCTCACTAGAAAATATTTGAATCATGCTTGTTTTTATTTTTCAAAACAAAATCTATGTATGATTAACGATCATGGAGCATCTTTTGTTGCATCTATTTGTTTTGAAGATGATCTTGAAAGGAAGCTCTTTAGATTGTTGTTGGCTAGATTCAAATCCCTGGAGATGCTCAGGTGATTAGATAGCATGTGTTTTTGCATTCAGCTGAAAATCTTTGATGGATGCTGTGGGTAAATACAGATTTTTCTTTCCTTTTGTTTGTTTTTTTAATTGATCAGCAATAACTTGTATTTTGACAGTTGGTTGTATTTTGGAATAGGCTGGGCACGACGCCAGGGTGCTCAACATGTGTCATCCTCTTTCCTCCCCTTTTGGAGAAGACCCCCTTGCCATCATGTGTCCAGCCTTGTGATTGGTGTATGCTGCTAGTTTATCGAAAACTGGCGGCCAACCCTCTCCCGTTTCCAACTTGATTTCGGAGATAGAGGAGAGAGGAGTCCCATTAAGGGCATGCAGTAAATTGATGAGGTTGAAGTTTTGCCTAGCTTTTAAGGATCGGTGAAAGTAGGCAGTATTGGAGTCTCTGAGATCCAACCGCGGGATTTTTGATGCAAGAGACTTTCCTCGAGGGAGGAGAGAGAGGAGAGTTCCTTAGAGAGGCGTTTCTCCTCAAGGGTGAGCTCAGGGTTGAGAGAGTCCAACTGGAGCCTAGATTGGACAAAGGAAAGACTGGGCCGACAAGAAGAAAGGCGGGAAGGGATGTTGAAAAGTGGATAGATTCCAACTTTGGAGGGCAAACTTGGTATGGCGAAGTTTCCTAGCTAAGGCGATGAGAGGAAGGGAGGGGGAGGAGACAGGAATATGTCAGGCTTTCAGGATGGTAGGGAGACAGAGAGGATGGGAGGTCCACCTGTCAAAGAATTTGAAAGGTTTGGGACCAAAGGAGGAATAAGGCTGAATAAGGATGTGGCAAGGACAATGGTCGGACAAGCCCTGGAGAAGGAAAGTAGCATGGGAATGGAGAAAAGAGGATAGCCAGACTTCGTTTGTGAGGAATCTATCAAGCTTGTAAGCAATGCGATCAGGCCCCACTAGACGATTGTGCCAAGTGAGGGGGGGAACCTGACCATCTAAGATCATCAATACCAAGATCCTCAATACAATCGTTGAAGGCATTAACAAAAGTAGGATCAATGGGTCTACCTCCAATTTTCTTTGATTGAGACCTCACCACATTGAAGTCACCCCCAACACCCCAGGGAAGGGAATCCAACCCAGATTTAAGGAGAGAGAGATCAGTCCAAAGGGACATGCGGTCGGCAGCGTGGTTACAAGCATAGATCACAGAGAAGAAGGGAATAGGGGAATTAGCAATGGAGAAACGGAGATGGAGGAGTTGGGAAGGGGAGTGTGAAATGGAAATGTGAATTTTAGTGGGGTCCCAAAGGATCCATATACGATCATTAGGGGAATGGTTGTAATTGGAGAGGAGAGACCAGGAGGGAGCTATGGAGGCAGCAATTCGGGCAGCATTCCCCTGGAGAACACAAGTTTCAAGAAGAGCATAGAATGAGGAGTGGGAGGACTTAATGAGGGATCTAATATCCAGTTGCTTAGCCAGGAAATTAAGGCCCCTGACATTCCAAATAAAACCGACGACATGGGGAGCTAGAGGGAGAGGGGTAGGGATCTCCGAGGGGGGTTCTCTTGTACCTTCTACGGAAATAGGCAATGGCCGGGCTGCGACCTAAAGGTCGATGAGGGGGGAGAGGTAGAACCGAACTAGGGAGGGAGGGGTGGACTGTAGCGGATAAGGATGGACAACCAAGAGGTGGGGAGGGGGGCACAAAAATTTTAAGGGGGAGATCGGGGGGTATCCAAGAGGGAAGGAATAAAAGGGTCAGAAATGGATCTAGTATGGGTAGGGGTAGGGGTAGGGGTAGGGGTGGGGGTGGGTGGGTTGGGGTAAGACTTTTGGTAGAGGTGGGGCTGGGGTTTTAGAAAATGGATCTAGTAAGGGTAGGGATGGGGTGAGCGGGTTGGGGTAAGACTTTTGGTAGAGGTAGGCTGGGGTTTGGGAAATGGGGAGGTTATAGGCGAAAAGGGATTGGGGATGGGAAGTGTTTGGATGGGCCAGGTTTAGACGAGGGTGAGCCTGATGGATGGGCCTGGCGATGGAAGAGGGGTTATGGGAAAAGGAATCAGGGAGAGGGGAGTCGTGGGCTGAGTGTGTGGGCCCAAAGGGGGGTTGAAAGGGAGGGGGCTTCAGGCATAGAGAAGGCCATGTGGCAAGGGAGGGTGAAGGGAGAGTTAACTAGGGTGGATTAGGTAAAAAGGGGGAAAAAACAGAAAGGGAGAAGATAAAGGGGGAGGGGGGGAAACTGAAATAGGTAAAAGGGGAGCAAAACTTCACGTAGGAGATAAGACCTTAGCACGAGAATGGCAACTGGAGGCCAAGCATGCCTGGGCTTCTACTGAGACATCGACTGGAGGAGCCAGTGGTTTGAGCAACCTATAAGATAACGTATTAGGGGATGGGGAAGGCAAAACGGGTCTTCCAACCTCAGAGCAAGCATCAACGATCGTCTGCAAGGGCAACAGCTGATCCCTAGCAGAGGTAGTAGGCAGAGCAGTACGATCACCAATAGGATCTTCATGGCTCAAAAAGTCAAACTCAGACATCAGGGGAGCTGACGAAGAAGGAGCTAGAGTAGCAGGTGCAAGGGGAACCTCGGGAGTATAGATCGAGAGCTACACCGTGTGAGGAGGGGAGTTGGAGGCGAGACGATTTTTACGACGGCGACTATGTTAACGGTTACGATTGTGAAGACGATGACCAGTGGCTCTTCCTCGACTTGGGGATCTGGGGGGGGGCCAGAAAAAATGGAGGAAGCTCTGGAGTGAGAAGCATCGGAATGCGACTCATTTCTGGTGGCAGACCGAGGACAAGAGGAATCTGATGAGGGTGAAACTTGAACTAGCGAGTGAAAAGCCAAAGTAGTTGTGGGATCTTCTATAGTCGGAGGAGAGACGAGACCATCGGGGGAAGCCTTAGAAGCTCCAAGCGCTGTGATGGATAAGGGACAAGAGGCAACACAGTCCTTCATGTGATGACTGAATGTTTTACAGAGATTGCAGTGAGGTGGAATCCACTTGTATATGACTGGTTACACAAAGTTGAAGCCATCTTCCTCTATGATGGTAATGTCAGATGGGGGAGGTCCATTGGTAGAGACATCCACATAAAGGCGGGCGTAAGAGAGACGATCCATCTTGAGAGTGTAAGCGTCAGTGTGCAACGGGAAGCCTATAACAGAGCCTAAACGACTAAGGCATTCTTGGCTCCAGTATTGCAGAGGTAGACCAGGGAGGGTGATCCACAAGGGAATAGTGTTGAGGTCGACCTTGTGGAGCCAGAGATGGGGACTCCATTGGCGGAGGAAGATTGGTTTGGATTCAAGTATCCAAGGAGCACCATCAAGAGCACAAGACTTAATCTCATCTGAGAAGAACCTGAAGATGAACACCCTGTTGTCGAGGAGGAAGGTGTCCAGAGAGCTAGAAGCTTTGCATTGCTTGGAGAGGGAGGCTTTGATGATGTTGAAAGAGGGTCTTGAACCAAGGAAATGACCCACTAAACAAGACTGTCATTTAGAGATTTCAGGTAAGAGGAGTGAGTTGGGGCAGAGGGCGAAGGGTGAACCATTTTCAGAGGCTGGTTTGATGTAATGGAGGTTGGTGCCGGCGGAGGAGGAAGGAGATGACAGAGGAAAGAGGGAGGACCACGATTTAGGTCCAGCAGGGGTGGGGAGGGTGGTGGTGGATGGGGGAGGGGGGTTGGAGAAAGTGGCGGTGGAATGGGATGTTGGCGGACTGGTGGAGCTGGAGGTGGTAAGATTGTTGGAGGTCACCGGAGGTAGAGAAGGAGGCGGAGGGGCAGGGGGAGGGGGCGGAGGATTCATGTCATCCAAAATTTATTATAACTAAAATTCTGGAGACAATTCAATGTTGGTCCAATCTCTGTTTTTTGTTGAAAGGATAAGTTGGAAACAATATCCACAATTGCTGGGACAAGCTTAGTACCGTTTAGGAAGCATTACTTCCCTAGTTCTTCCCTGTCAGAGGGAACAGATCAGAATTCCTGATGTTGGTTGTGTTCCATTAGATTCACTAGTTGATCTGGTATTGTGGGCTTCCATCTCTATTATGTGCAGTGCTGATTTGATGGTTGAAGTCAACTAACCTGTAATCATTTTCGCTGATGGGGGAGAGCGATGGAATGGTCGGTTTTATCTTTTTGCCAGATGGGAGTGGGAGATGGAGGACAGACACTGGATGCTGGACAGGACATGACCAAGAGGGTATTGGATGGCCAGATAGACCTTTTTGTTGTTCTTATACTTTGGTTGAGGTTGTGTTGCCTTAGCTCCCCCCCGCCTTTGTACTATTATGTTTTAGTTAACGAACTTTCATTATTCATAGATAGGAACTTGTTAATTTTGTTGATCCTAAAGCTAATAAACTTACATTTAATGTCTGGCAAAATAAAAGTGGGTCAAATTAATTACTAGTCAACTCGGGGGACTGATTCGGTGATACTGATTGGTATCTGCGTCAGTATTTTATGGACGAAAAGATGAGAAGCCCTCAACACTGTACAGGTGATGTAGGACAGGTTTGGGAAACCACATCAAACCACAAACCAGTCCTATTCTAGCCACAAGTATGATTTATTGGGGTTTACGGCCTGCTGTAGTTGAAAAAACAAGTGGAATGCTCTTAGGAAATGAAAATGGAAGTTGGGAGCAATATGATGGAATAAACAACAATGGATTTGGGGGGATCAAACACGGATGATTGGATGGTTTGCTGTAGATATAGAGTTTGAAAGGGAGAAGTGGATAGACAAGAAAGAATATCATCTCGGTTTCACAGACAAGAAGATCATCTTGGTTTCACACCATCTTGGATTCACTCCACGAATTGCATAGAATCACTAAGGAAGTGTTTGGTTCAGTTATTCTGAAGAATTAGATTCTGATTCTGGATCAGATTCCCTGAAATCAGTTTCTGTGGATTCATAACTTTGAAATTTAACTGTTTGGTGACCCTAATTCTGTAACATGAATCTCCCTGAATAACTGTTTGGTTACCCTGATTCTGTGTCTTGATTCTTCCTGAAAAACTGTTTGGTTACCCTGAGTCTGTCAGGTGGATTCATCTGGAATCCGATTTAAAAACTGTTTGGTTCCCATGTTTCTGTCATTTGTTAACTCTTTTTCCAGCCCAACATATGCAAGAAAAAAGAGTTTTTCCAGACTAATTTCCTCCTCCCATACAAACTAATTGCCATTACCTTGCTAATGACACTACCCCACTACTTATGTAATTGTGCCGTTACTTTGCAATCCAACATAAGTAAAAAAAATGTGAACAGTCCACCACAATCACTAAATTCTTACTTCTAATAATGATAAATGTCATTACCCAAAGACGCAACTAAAAAACAAAACGAAAACTGTAATCCACGGAATGAGTAGTTAGTATAGTCCAACTACCAAGTTGTTAAATTAAGTATAGAGAAAGCCGAACACATCAGAAAGCCCACACATGGTTTCAAATACCTCCTTTGTTGAAGTCAAGCTTTTGAACAATGTCAATGACAACTTTTTGTGATCCATATATTCCAAAGAAAGAAATTGATGTGAGAGAAATAAAAGATAATGGAAAACACCACTTGAAATTTTGTAGATTATTGCCATAACTAACTATGCTATGAACAGTTGAATAAAAAGGGCCTCGGTGGATTCGAACCACCAAGTGCTCTACCAATTTGAGCTAAAGACCATCAAGTGGAGCTTGGAATTTACAAATAACCATGAGACCTTACCACAAAACCTTGGCATTCATGATGTTGGGAAGACAGTCCTAAAGTTATAGAATCCAATATATACAATCAGGTATAGTTCAACGGAGTGTAATTTATGAACCAAGTAATATATGGGAAATAGTAACAACCAGTTCCATGACTAAACATTTTGATGCTTTTGACATGAGGGGCTTGATAATATTAATTATAGTAAAATAGTGATTTAATATCACTTCTAACTTCTAAGGGGTCCCCTCACTTGAAGACTTTGTGGGATGGTGTAGATTAAACTGCTATCATTGTAGTCTATTGACTTGAATGCTAGCTGGACGCATCTGACTAGTTTTTATGTAGTAGAAGTAGGTTTACCTAAAATAAACTTAAGCATACTTATATTAATGGCTTTCACTGCCATATGAACTTGTAATAACTTAAATATTTTAGATGTTTATTAACTGGAATAAGATTATTGATAGGGGAACAAAAGACGATTAGACTAAAGCAGTGTATCAAAGCTGAAACCCAATGGATGCATGCAAAGCTGGTCATGCATGTGGGTCCATGCATGCAAAGCTGGACAGAGATAAGGATCATGTTGAGACATGTGCCAGGGATATTGAGAGTCAATCATCTTCAATTTCTATATATTCTTTACGCAAAATCTCCTTCCATTTATTACTCTTGCCAACTTTGTATTTCCTCACATTGATAAACAGAAGCTTTATCCATCAAGAAGATGATCAATGGCTCATCAATTTGTTCTTAATATAACTATATGGGTAAAACTATGTATTGCTACCCAAATACATAGAATACATATTTTGTAGGATCCTCTATGTATTGCACAATAAAAATAGTGACCAATCTTTCAATCCAATAGTCTTTTTTATGTAATTGGAGCTCAACATACAGATTCGAAGATTAGAAACACACGCACCAAAAAAAAAGAAGAAGTTGTCAATAGAATAGGTCAGACCTTCATTCTTGGCCATCTAGTAAAGGGCTCTTCTCATTCAATTTTAAAATTTCCTTTTGGATGTACAGCTTACGGGTGAAGTTTGGGGAAAGAAGGCTGAATATGGATAAGGTACAAGCATATCACAATAGAAAATAGGAAAAACAAGAAGTGGAAGAAGAATATAAAAGGGATAACTAGATAAGCTATCATTACCTTTGTTACTGCAAGATACAACAAGCACTAAAACAAAGCAGTGAGACACAACAACTGAACCTCAACTGAAGAAGCAAATAGCAATCGAATTATCCAACTTCTATTTACCCCAAAAAAAGAACTAATAACAATGCAGGTGGGGATGTATTAATTTTAGTATTAGATGAAAACAGAGGAAACAAGTTTGGTTTGGTAGTTGGAATGTTCAATTTTCTAGTTTGAACAAAGCCATAGACATGCTAAAAAGGTTGGTGCTTTTAATTTTCTGTTGGCATGGAAGCATGGAGGTAGATAACCCATTTTGATAGATGAATGCTTATGGAAGTTTAATCTACCGACCAATAATCCTTGTGTGGTCAGGTTCCACTTCAGATTTTTTTTTTGTTTGAGTGAGTTTTACTGGTTCTCAACAGTAGATGAAGAACCAAATCAGAAAATTATCAATGGCCATAGATGAATTTCAAACTCCAGAAACTGCAACCGTGGAGCAAGAACACCTCCAGAAAGTCCAGTCGCAGAACAAGAAAGCAATGCTAATTAAAAACCCAAATTACTCTATATCCAAACTGCAGCCGTGGAGCAAGAACACCTCCAGAAAGTGCAATCGCAGATCAATAAAGCAATGCTAATTAAAAACCCCAAATTTAGCCTTTTTTCCTTTTAGAAAGACGACGATATTAAGACTGATTGGAATTGAATCGGTACCCAGCAGTTGAGCAAAACCAACTTTGGGGCTTTTTCTTTTTAGAAAAAAAAAAAGGTGATGAAGACGAAGAAAGAAGTTACCTGAAGGCGATCTGGCGGGCTAGAGGTTGAAGAAAGGGCTTCAATTCGCAGGTGACCTTGAACACAGAGGAGGTTGCAGACGAGATGGCGTGTTGGAGGTTGAAAGCGATGCGTACTGGAGGTAGAAAGCGATCGAGTTCCTCTTTGTTCGACTTGCAATCTTGATTTTTTGGAAATAGGGTAGCGATTTGGAGATTTAGGGTTGGAATCAGCCAACTTTCCGATTTATATACGAGGTACCTCAAAAGTGAGTTTCCCGTTGGAATTCACCTCACGAGGTGAATTCTTCTGCGAGTCAATTTTACGTTGAAATGTAGAATCATGTAGATTCCGTAGAATCTTAGTCTGAATCAACCTAACTGTCTTTGTTTGTAAGAATCAAAATTCCGTAGACCTCTAATTCTTTAAAATAATGGAACTAAACACTTCCTAATACCTTCATTCCTTCCTTGCTTCCTTCCATCTCCAAATACAGTCTTTTTAAACCCAAAATGAAAAAAGAAGGAATATAACTCCCTTATAACTACTTTTCCAGCAATAACTACTCCCTAATAACTACTTCTCCATCAATAACTCCCTAATAACTCCCTTACAACAACAACAACAAACTCAGCCTTATCCCAACTTAATGGGGTCGGCTACATGGATCCAATCAAACGAAGTAGGTAAAAATTGCGAAGTGAAAGAGAAGAATGGGAAAATGATATGAGAAGTGAAAAAAGAAAAATGACAAATGAACAAAGGAAAATACAAGAAAAGTGAAAGAGGAAAGAGGCACAAACAAGCAAGTTAGGAGAATCAAAGCTAAATAGGGTCTACTACATGAATCCTTGCCCTCCAATTGGCTCTATCCGAGGTCATACACGACACGAGACATAGACTATGCATGTCCTTTCTCACAATTTCTCCTATGGTCATTTTAGGCCTTCCCCTGCTCTTTTAGCTCCATCAATTGGAATCATATCACTCCTTACTAGGGCGTCCCTAGGCCTCTGTTGAACTTGACCAAACTACCTCAGACGACTCTCTCAGAGCTTGTCATTGATCAGAGCAACTCCCAAGTCAGCTCTGATATGATCATTCCTTACTTTATGCTTTCTTGGTTTTCCACACATCCATCTTAACATTCTCATCTCTGCCACAAAAAGTTTCTCAATATGACACTTCTTAACAGCCCAACATTTTGCCCCATACATCATATCCGGGTGAACAACGGTCCTATAGAACTTTCCTTTAAGCTTTAAGGGAATACGTCGATCACATAGCACTCCGGACGCACCTCTCCACTTCAACCATCCCACTTTAATTCTTTGTGAGACATCATCTTCTATGTCACCTTCCTTATATATGATTGACCCCAAATATCTAAAATAATCACTTTGCGGTATCTCTCTTTCCTCAATTCGCACCATGTCAGTATCCATCATAGTTTAACTAAAATTACACATCAAATACTCTATCTTTGTTCTACTAATCTTAAAACCTCTTGTTTCCAGGGTTGATCTCCATAGTTCTATCTTAGCTTTAACCCTTTCTTTTGTCTCATCTACCGAAATGATATCATCGGCAAAGAGCATACACCATGGGACCTTGTCTTGAATGCTCTTGGTTAGGTCGTCCATGATAAGCGCAAAAATATAAGGGATTACGACTGATCCCTGATGGAGCCCAATCGTAATTGGGAATTCTTTGCCCTGACCTCCCATAGATCTCACACTAGTCACAACGTCCTCATACATATCCTTTATTATATCCATATATTTACTTGATACCCCTGTCTTCGCTAGAACTTGACGGATTAAGTCTCTAGGGACTCGGTCATGAGCTTTTTCCAGATCAATAAAGACCATAATAACTCCCTTACAACATTAGTACATAACAATTCTGGCCCCAAATAAAAATTCAACAAAATAATAAAAGGAACTATACATAATGCTGATCATTTGGTTATAATGAAGTGACATGTGGCTGCATAAATCCCTGAGTGATGTCCTCATCAATTCTCCCCAGGTGGGAAGAATTCACCTCTGGTGAAAATAGGCTCTGATATTTCTCTAATAAATCAGGTTTAAATCAATAGGTGCCTACAGTACACATGTTACCATTTGGAGGGTAATCCGGTTTCTTCTAATGTCTGAGCCTCTGAGCAGTGGTGTTTCTAAATTCCTTGCAAAGTGAAGCCCAAAGATAGCTTTCTTTTTAGACCCTTCTAGGAACTTGCAATGATGGCTCATGAATTTTCATAGCATCTTGATGCAGTAGTGTTAGACTGGTTTTATCAATTTGATGTAGTGTGGAAGCCAAAACCAAGTGATCCAGTCTAAAGCCCAAGTCAATGGACTCAATACTCGGCTCATATAGAGGCCTGTGGTGTGTGATTTTCTACTTTATTCGTAGGGTTAATTCTGTAATTTTTGTTTTTAAAAATTAGTTGCTATTTAAGTAGGGTTGGCGTCCAAGATTAGAGAATTGTTGGGTAGTTGAGATTATTAGTAGTTTCTAATTTTTGGAAGATGTCAAAATTAGAAAGTGTCATGTGTTTTAGCTGAGGTAGTCAACTATATTGGTTTATATATATATATATTTATATATGTAAACTCAGTCAATTCTATAAACTCATTGAATAGAATTGAATGAGAATACAATTTTCGAAAGTGAATATGTGCATGGTGGCACCAAGGAAACCCTGACCTAATCCAGGCTTTTTGGGCTCAATGTGCTGGTGGCTAAGAAGGAAAATTAGGGGTTTGTTTGGGGTTTGAAATGTGGAACTAAGACTATTTAATGAAGATAAACTGTGAAGTCAGAATTAGTGCTGAACAAAGAGAATAGAATTAGAACGAGGACTCAAACTAGTGCTCGGTTGGAGAAAATGGACCTCTCACAAACCAGAGCTTAGATGGAGGTAATACTCAGGTCGAGTTGAGGTGCTGGGGTGGATTGATGGTTGAAATTTCAAGGGATTCTTTCAACTCTAAGGAGGTGCAATGGGATCTGTGTAAG
Source organism: Telopea speciosissima (assembly GCF_018873765.1). Classification (NCBI taxonomy): domain Eukaryota; kingdom Viridiplantae; phylum Streptophyta; class Magnoliopsida; order Proteales; family Proteaceae; genus Telopea; species Telopea speciosissima. The sequence continues at coordinate 156,136 of NW_025317372.1, forward strand.
TGTGCTGCAGAGCTACAGAAATAGGGAGGGAGATCAAAAGAGGGGCTATTGCTGCCGTATGCTCTACTCTTACCATTGCTGTTGCAACCACTGCAATTTTGTTCTGCTGCAAGGTTGGTCATGAGAACTCAGTTGAGATGGGAGGTAAAAAGATTAAAGAAGAGGAATGGTTCAACTTGAACGAGGTATAACAGATGGATAAGTTTATCCCTATCATTAAAGACTTTTGAATTTTTAACAAGGGGTAAACCAGGTCTTGTGAGATTTTGTGGAGTCACAAACCTTGTTTGTCACAAACTGAACAATGTTTTGCCTTAAAACAATATAATATGTGTATATATATATATAATACAATGTAATATAATATAATATAATATAATATAATATAAAGATCATTAGAGGGCGGGATAAAGATCATTGACTATGGATCATAGTTTTATATATGGTATACATTTTTTATTTTTTTATGCTAGCTATTCATTTATGTAAGTAAATATAGCTTAATAAAGTGTAACTTACAACATGGAACATGTAAAAAATAAGCCCCGGCCTGGCCCAGACTGAGCCATAGAGTTTTAAGTTTCATTATGAGACCCAGCATGTCCAGGCTTGGGCAGGGCAGGCCTGGGTTGAGGATTGAGGACCCTGGGCTGCGCTGGGTTATCAAAATCCTGGCCCAGTCTGGTCCCATCGCACCCCTAGATGGTCCTATTTTTAATAAGGTTTTGGTATTACGATATATATTTTTTAATTAATTGGTCGGTCTTGGTCCAAATCGATTAACGTGATAGATCAACCAATAACTAACCACATCGATAACCGACCGGTTAGAGGTTTGAAACTTGGCTGAACTAATGACCCGAACCAAGTTTAAAACCATTTAGCCCATGAATAACCAAGTTTGGAGCTCTAAACCATCTCTCCCTCTCATTTATAGACTCTCCTTCCCTTCTCTTCTTAAATTTCCAATTTGGGACTAAAAATTAATGTGGTCTCTTCTCTTAGTAGTTAGTCCTTTCTCCTCGCTTGGACCAAAAGGTTTGTTATTTTAGTCATATGTGACTTAATTTTTTATGTTTTTAAAAAAAAACTTATCTTTATTTTTTTTGGGGGGGGGGGGGAATCTTCAACTGAGTTTTATTCTGTAATGAGGGTTCTCTTTGTTAAACATTGCTGTCCTGCATGTGGTTGTAGCTTATTTCTTCTTGGTGAATTAGATGGGATGATTTACTGTATGCTGCACAGCAGGTATTGGCTACGAGAGCTATGATCCCTTTTTCTCCATTATTTATCCTTGTTACCATATCAAAACCCTTGTAACCAGATTAGAGAGAGAGAAGAGAAGAGAAAGAGAGAAGAAGAGAAGAAGGAGAAAAAAAGCTGTCCAAAGAGGAGAGGACAGCCTGTGGCAAGAATAGAATAACTTTCTGAAGGACTGCTCCCTCATATATATTATTTAATCATAAAATAAACAAAGTACGAAGGACAGAACTACCTCTGTACCCCACGAAACTGTTCATGTCACTGTTCATGTTAACAGTGTCACAGCCCATAAGACCAATTTACCCCTGGAAACTCAACACTCCCCCTCAAGCTGGAGCATATATATCACCCATGCTCAGCTTGTTACAACAATGATGAAATTAGAAGCAAACGAGGACTTAGTGAACACGTCAGCAAGCTGATCTGATGAAGAAACAAAGGGAGTCTCAATCAGTTTCTTCAATACTGCACTCCGAACAAAGTGACAATCCACTTCAATATGCTTGATCCACTCATGAAAGACAGGGTTACTAGCAATGTAGAAGGCTGCTTGGTTGTCATAGTACATCTTCATAGGTGTGGGCACGGGAAATCCCATCTCAAGAAGTAAAGACCAAATCCACATTAACTCACTAGTATAAGCCATGGCTCTGTTCTCTGCCCCAGCAGTGAACCTGTCAATAGTGGTCTGCTTCTTGCTACACCACATAATCAGGTTACCTCCAACAAAGGTACAATACCCCGTAGTAGAGCGACGATCACTAGCTAAACCAGGAGCACCCTTCAAGTACCGAAGGAACTGAATAGCAACATCCCAATGAGCTTTACAAGGGGAATGCATGAATTGACCAAGAATACCAACAACAAAGGATATGTTCGGTCTAGTGACAGTCAGATATATCAACTTCCCAATCAGGCTTCTGTAAGAGTACACATCTTTGAGAAGTTCACCATCATTAACCCCAAACTTCTAATGAGGGTCCATAGAAATATCCACTGGTTTTGATGTAAGCATGGCCAGTTTTAGACAAGAGATCCAAAACGTATTTCCTTTGAGATAGGCTGATTCCCTTTTTTACTTCTAATAACTTCAATCCCAAGAAAGTAGTGGAGATGACCTAAATCTTTGGTCTGAAAATGCTGTTGTAAATACCTTTTCACCTTAGCTACATCATCCTCTTCATTACCAGAGACAATAATATCATCTCCTGTACGACAAACAAACACTGAATGATCTGAAAAACACTGAGAAGCCATATTTGGTCACAGTTGCACTAACTTCTCGAACCAAGCTCAAGGAGACTGCTTCAGCCCATAAATTGCCTTACGCAACCTACATACACGTCCAACATTCTCCTCCTGAGAAACATACCCTGGAGGTTACTCCATATAAACCTCTTCGAGCAAGTCACCATAAAGGAAGGGGTTTTTTTATGTCCAACTGAAACAACGACCAATTAAAATTAACAACCAAAGAGATAAGAAGGCGAACAAAATTCAGCCGGGCAACCGGAGAAAAGGTCTTAAAGTAAGCAGCACCATAGATCTGGGTATACCCTTTGGCAACCAGACGGGCTTTCAGCCGCTCAACAGAACCATCAGAGTGGTACTTAATAGTGTAAACCCACCTACACGGCTACACTTCACCAGGTCCTTACCAGGGAATCCACCAAACTCCAACTATTATGGCTCAAGAGAGCATCCATTTCCACTCAGGAACAGTAAGAGCCTCAGTTTGACTCCGAGGAATAGTATAAGAGGACAAGGATAGAGCAAAACAATTATACGAAGATGGAAGATGGGACAAGGAGACAAATTTGTCAATAGGGTACACAACTAACTACTTTTGAGTGCAAGAGCGTGTACCTTTATGAAGAGCAACAGGTAAGTCATCAATAACAACAGGTAATTTAGTAGGTACAAGAGGACTAGGATCTGCATCAGAGGTGGACGACGGTTCAGGTAGTGATGGAGGTGGAGCAGACATTTGTATTGGGCTGCCCCAATGTCTTCTTGCCCCGATGAACCTGCAATAGTGGTGTAGGGATAGGAACAATGGAAGGAATGGGCAGAGGTTCAGGATCAGCCCACGTGTCCCCAGATAAGGTGGGCTGAGTAGAAAAGTAGGAGGTGCCCTCAAAGAAAGTCACATCAGCGCTAACAAACTATTTGGATAATTGGGTTATAGCAGCGGTACCCTTTCTGAGTCCGAGAGTAACCTAATAGGCTAAAACAACACACTTAGTAGACCGAGGTTCCAATATACCATTCGGGGATGAAGATTGTGAACAAAACAAACGCAACCAAAAACCCAGGGAGGTGAGTGGAAGGGAGGCAAACTAGGAAACAAAACCAAAAAAGGAGACTTATTGGCAAGCACAGAGGATGGCATACGATTAATCAAGAAACAAGCAGTGAGAACTACATCACACCAAAAATACTTAGGAACTTGCATATGAAACATAATCGACCTCAAGTCAATGTCTATTTTTCCATTCTGCTACTCCATTAGCCCATAAGACCAATTTACCCTGGAAACTCAACAATCTTCACACAAATAACGATAGATTTTGGGTTGCTGAGAAGATAAGGGAGAGTCCAACTTTTTACTATTGTCTTGGACGTTCAGGATCCATTTTTATATTCAGGACCAATGTGATGCCAAAAGTTAGTAAAAATATGTGTTTAATGCTTCAGATACTAGAGTTGAAACAATTTACTTCTGCCAGATGCCTCACAAAACATAAGTCGGTCGAATTGATTCAAGTTTATGCCTAGTCATCTCTTGCTGATACCAACTGAATTGTACCAGAGTTTGTTTTTCAGGGTGCCAAAATGGCCGCCCAACAAGACTCATTGTCTAGTCAATCTTTTATTACGTGGCTAGCCAAATGATACTGGAGGCTGTAGCTGTTGGTGTGAGATTCTAAAAGTGTGGTGTGTGTGTGTGTGTGTGTGAGAGAGAGATAAGTCAGTCGAATTGATTCAAGTTTATGCCTAGTCGTCTCTGGATGACCAACTTGCTGATACCAACTGAATTGTACCAGAGTCCGTTGTTCAGGGTGCCAAAATGGCTGCCAAACAAGACTCATTGACTAGTCAATCTTTTATTACGTAGCTAGTCAATGATACTGGAGGCTGTAGCTGTTGATGTTAACTTACGTTTTTCTTTTTTTGCTGGTCTTCGTTGAGATGTTTAATTTGTCCTTAATGCTTCTCTATGTAAAACAATGTTATCATAGATTGTAGCTTTTCACTTGGTGTATTGGATGGGATGATTTTTAAGTATGCTGTTTAACATATATTAGACAGAAAGTGAAAGAACTTATTAAAGAAATTGCATGTTTGATGGGATGCTTCTTATAGTATGTCAGTGACTGGTGAAAGAATTGGTTAAAGAAATTGCATGTTTGATGGATGCTTCTTATAGTATGTCAGTGACTGAGAGCAGGGATGGCAATGATTCCAGTTCAAGGTCAGTGTTGCTGATGCTATTTGTGATCCCATTAGTAACCTGTGTTGCCTGTGTAACATACAGCTCAAAGAAACCAACCCAACCCAGGATGGGGCTGTTGGGGAGTTTTGCATACCAAACCTGACCATAACCCCTTGAGGGTCATACCAGCCTATAGGGGTGGCAAAGTGCCCCAGTTTGACCAGGCTTATTGTCATCCCTAATCAATGGAAATATGTTTCTTGATGTCTCTGGACATGAGCTGCATTTTACGAAGCATCATTTTGACCACCTGGCATTGAACTAAGAGAATGACAACAGAGTTTCTCTACTGCAAGTGGATATGGAATTCTTAGATCATTAGATTTTCTTTCATCATTAGGTTATTCGCTTTTGTGTTCATGTTCTTATGCTTTGCTGTCCTTATTTTCCCATTTCAGTGTGGATGAGCTTATTCAGTTGATTTTTTTTTTCAATTTTGTAGGAGAAAGGTTTTCAGAGCATAGTCCGAAACCTCGCGAGATCTCGCCGAGATTCTCAGTTTTTTCATTTACCGAGTCGAGATGGCCTATGAAACCAAAAAGTGCACTTTCTCACCGAGATCTTGGCGAGATCTCTCCTAGATTTGAGATCTCGGTTTGACATAGGAAAATGCCAATGTAGGTCCTTTATATGAGTGCCAGATCTTGAGATCTTGCTGGAAATTCTTGGTGTACATACACCTATCTAGGCCAGGAACCAAGACAGACACTTAGGCACACACCTATCTATGCCAGGAACCAAGACAGACACTTATTTATGCCTAATATGGCGAGATCTCGGTTTGACATAGGAAAATGCCGATGTAAGTCCTTTATATGAGTGCCAGATCTTGAGATCTTGCTGGAAATTCTTGGTATACATACAGCTATCCATGCCAGAAACCAAGACAGACACTTAGGCACACACCTATCTATGCCAGGAACCAAGACAGACACTTATTTTTTGTATTTGTATTTCATTTACTTAAGATGTTATTCATAAATAAGCAAATACCCCCCCATTTGAATCCAATAACAAGCTAATGCCAGATGCCTAGAAAGAAATTAAAAATACTTCTGTATGTTGAAAGAGATTCAGGATCGTCTTGTCCATTGCCCTCACTTCTAACCCAAAACCTTTACCTCTCAAACAATCGATGAACATTATAAAAAAATCTTGTATTTTACTGCTAATAGACTGATTTACAAGAAATTTTGCATGACGAAGCTCTCAAGTAAGATGGTGCAAATAATAGTGGCATTATTGACATGGAAGAAAAACCAGCTTCTGCTGTCATAGCATTGCTGCAAGCATATTAGGAAGCAGTATCAAGTAGCGACGAGTCCAAGGTTAGAATATTTCCTCCAATCCCTTGAAGATGAGAAAATATCTCTTGCAAACAAAGTAGCCACTTCATCAGTAGAACTATCAGTGCAGAGAGATCTGATTCTTAGGATCAGTGTAGACTTCGATAATTTTCGAAAGAGGACAGAAAGAGAACGGCTTTCTTTGGTGACAAATGCTCAGGTGGAAGTGGTGGAAAGTCTGTTGTCAGTGTTGGATAACTTTGAGAGAGTTAAAGCCCAAATTAAAGTTGAGTCTCAGAGAGAGGAGAAGATCAATAATAGATATCAAAGCAGCATATATAAACAGTTTGTTGAGATTTTGGGATCACTTAGCATTGTTCCTCTGGAGACAGTTGGGAGGCCCTTTGACCCGTTGGTAAGTTCATTCTTTCTGTTTTCTTGAAGTTGAAAAGGAGTGCTTTGTACATTGATATGACATACTTTTGCACCATAGATGTGAAGCATGTGATTCAAGTCAATGGCTTCTACCTAGCCAATCTCCTTGCTGGGATTGGAAACGTATTATGATCAGGTTACTATAAATTCATAACCATGTAGAATAGGATCTTTGTCTGGACAGTTCCCTAGCCATTAACCCCCACCCCAATGGACAAGATGAGGAATGTGGTAGATTAGGTGTGGAATGTTGCTTATATGATGAATCAACAAATCTTGAGAGATAAAAATGTGTTGTATGCCATAGGATGGGTTCCCATGGATCTTGCCATCTTAGAATGGGCACTTTAATGCTCTTTTGATGATGTAGATATATCATTCGATTGGGCTCTGAGGTGGGATGTACTGGCCCATATCCAGGGTTTCTTCAAACCCATATCAAGCCAACATAGTATGAGGAGATCGACATACATATATTATGGGTCCCACGTCCAGCTAGCTTAGAGATTAAGATGAAGTTTAATAACCAATTGCGTGGAGGATTATTTGGCTTAGTTGTAGTTAAATTTTTTTTTTCTATTTCAATTATGATTTGTAATAGCTTTCATAGTTAGAGTAGGACTATTTTAGTTTTCTATAAATAGAATCGTCATAGTCCGAAATCTCGCGAAATCTTGCCGAGATTCTCGGTTTTTTCATTTACCGAGTTGAGATGGCCTACGAAACCAAAAAGTGCACTTTCTCGCCGAGATCTCTCCGAGATCTGAGATCTCGGTTTGACATAGGAAAATGCCCATGTAGGTCCTTTATATGAGTGCCAGATCTTGAGATCTTGCTGGAAATTCTTGATATACATACACCTATCTATGCCAGGAACCAAGATAGATACTTAGGCACACACCTATCTATGCCAGGAACCAAGACAGACACTTATTTATGCCTAATATCATTTTCATTTACTTAAGATATTATTCATAAATAAGAAAATACCCCCCATTTGAATCCAATAAAAATAGTTAAAAAATAAAATTCCAAAAGGAAAAAAAGTCAACCCCCCAGTTCAAGGACAAAAACTGGATTTTCGGCGGTAGGTGCAATTTTCAACTTTCTAATGCTGGGGTTTTATAAATCTTAATATGGTAAAACATTGCTAAAAACCAAAAGTGCGGAAAAATATTCATTTGTTTTGATGTCCAAAAGATTATTTTCATTGAGCGATTTTGGAGATTTGCACACAATTAAGTTGACGACATAACTCTTTCAATATAAATCAGATTTTAGCAATCTTGGACTTGTTATTTGTTTTGATGTCAAAGATTATTTATATTGAGTTGCAAAGAATTAAGTTGAGTACATACTCTTTCAAATAAATCAGATTTTAGCAATCTTGGACTTGTACACAAGTCCAAGATTGCTAAAATCTGATTTATATGAAAGAGTTATGTCGTAACTTATTGTAAATCTGCAAAATCGCTCTGAATGAAAATAATCTTTTGGACATCAAAACAAATGAATATTTTTCCGCACTTTTGGTTTTTAGCAATGTTTTACCATATTAAGATTTATGGAATTTTTAGATTTGAGAAAAACCCCAACATTAGAAAGTTGAAAATTGCACCTACCGCGAAAATCCATTTTTTGTTCTTGAACTGGGGGGTTGACTTTTTTTCCTTTTGGAATTTTATTTTTTAACTATTTTTACTAGATTCAAATAAAGGGGTATTTGCTTATTTATGAATAATATCTTAAGTAAATGAAATACAAATACAAAAGCATTTACTTAAAAGACATTAGGCATAAATAAGACTGTTTGTCCTGTGTCTATCCTGGTTTTTAGCATAAGTGTCTGTCTTGCTTTCTCACTAACTGAAACTCCTATTTGGACTTTGTTTATGCAAAATCTGATAGTGCTATTGTGTTTAAATGGCCTAAAATAGGCTAAATACCAACTTTCAGACCCAAAAGAGGTCTAAAACCCACTGAGATGGGCTTCCGAGTCGGAAAAAAAAAAAAGTGCACAAACTCGGCGAGATCTCGGCCCAACTCGGTTTTGTGCTGGGCCGAGATGGCTCCGAGACCCGAGTTTTCGAACCTTGTTTTAGAGGGGTGATTTTCTGGTGCTGTGAGAGGTAATTATGTCATTCCAAACCTTGCTTTTCCACCTTGGAAGGCAAATGCCTGCTCGTCATTTGGTTTTTTTTTTTTTGTATAGTTGATCTAAAACCTTCATAAACTGTGTCCTTGAATTTGGTTAGTGTTGGAGGATGTTATTTGAATAGAAAACACTTTGAGGATGGATTAGAACTGGCTGAAAGAGCTAATTGCTAGCTTTAAAACTCAACGTCTTGATGCTCTGAAGTCATAATGTGGTTTCTGTGGCTGGGATGTTGGTTTATTATTTTATATTTTATTGTATGGATTATTTACCTATTATTTTAATGATGATTGTATTATATTATTATTATTATTTTATTGCTACTTGGTTTATTTTAATGTTGGGTTGACCCTGTTCTATTAGTGAGATTTTGTATGATTGAATGGCTTAATTTGATTATGCAATGTATTCCTTTTGGTTCAATTTTAGAGGTTGGGGATTTATATTGGTTCATCGGGTTTATTGGTCCTATGTATGTGTTTCGTTTGGTTCTTGTGATTTTGGTTCAAGGTTGGTTCACTTGGTAGCAAGGTAAATGTGAAATTAATAGAAGGGTATCTTAGGAAGTAAGTCTTTGGATATTGGTTAGATTGGTAGTGGACAAGGAAACTTTCAAGGGCATTATTGGAAGATGGCTTTGGGCAAGGAGGAATTACAATTTCTGCCATGAGACTTTTGTGTATAGCATACTTATAAAGCGTCACTGTGGCATCTAGGCGGAAATCTGGGGGTATGGCGATGGGGCGCCTTATGGTATGTAAGAAAGGCGGTTACCAAGGGGTCTCCTAGGTGACCAAGGTGACGCCTTGCGATGCCTTGTGAGCAAGACGGTCGCTTTTTGGTGTTTTTTTTATATTTTTGTTTTTTAAACTTTTTTTATGTACTTTAAGTTATTCTAATTAAAAATATGTTATTAGTTGTACATTTTTTGTTCCATGCTGTGAGAAGCATGGAATCATATGTTAAACTTTTAAAAATATAAAATAAAAAACCTAAATACCAATGCCAAACTCGATTCACCTAATCACCTTCGCGGGACATACTAAAATCAAAAAGAAAAAAACGAAAGAGAAAAGAAGCACCGCAACGGCGACTTGTAGTGACTCCGACAGAGCTCAGCTCATACCTCAGTCCTTCTAGGCTTTGACTCGTTCTCAATCCTCCCTCTCAGTCCCCATCCTCCACAGGCGTCCGGCGAGGCTAATTGTAAGTATCTTGTTTTTTTTTCCCTTTTTCCTTCTAAAATCTAAACCTCTTTCCCCTTTTTAAGTTCTAGCTTCTAACCTCTCCTCTCCACCGACACCCCCATCTCCAGCATCCACCCCCACCGGCGAGAGAAGCAACCTCCACCTCCACCGGCGACATCTCCAGCAATCCAGCTTCCACGATCCCTCTCAGTTCCAGAAGGTTCCCACCGGCGTCCGGTGAGGCACCGACATCTCCAGCCTTGTAAGTATTGTGCTTTTTTTTTCCTTCCAAGCCTAAACCCCTTCTAACCTCTCCACTCTCCAGCGACATCTCCAGCGGTCCAGCCTTAACCTCCACGGGCATCCGGCGAGGCGGCGACATCTCCAGCCTTGTAAGTATTGTGCTTTTTTTTTTTTTCTTCTTTTTTCCTTCTAAACCTAAACCCCTTATAACCTCTGCACTCTCCATCGACATCTCCAGCCTTGTATGTTCTTTTGTTTGTTTCTAAAGAGGACTGTGGACTGTGGAGTAACAAACAGTACCCAAACTAGTAATTATTGAGCTCATACTTGAGTGGGAGTGTTCTTGATTGAGAATTTGAACCTTGGATGAGCTGGGTTTGTGTCTCTCCAAGGGATTTGTGGCTTTCCCAAAGAAGCTCATGAGACTGGAATTGAAGAGATTGAAGAAGGATTTAAAATTCCACAGTTGTGGCTTAAGAATTGCTAGTAAGCTCTATAGATCATGATGATAGGTGGTTTCAGTTTTATTTTTGGGTTTTAAATGGTCCATTGAGGTTTTGCAATCACTAATTTAAAGAGGATTCTCAATGCATGTTGCTGAACACAAAAATGGAGGAAAGAATTTTGAAGAGGATTTGAGCTAAGAAAGTGGGTACCTACAAGTCTTGGATTGAGCAGTGAAATCAAGGGTAAGATATTTCAATTCCTTACTTGATGTTGATTTTAGTCAATTTGATGTTAATGTGTATGTTCTAGTAAGCTCAGTTGTGAGCATTGATGTTGGGGTTCACGAATTAGTCTAGAATGGGGTAGAAACCCCAGGGTGTTCCCTACAAATCCATGGAGGAACTACTCTTACGAGCAGAATTTTGCAGGAACCGGTCGACCAGTTTGTGGAGGCAGTCGATCGGATGCTGCTGAACCCAGAGGGGGTCGGTGGGCCTGTGCTTGGTTGCTCTTTGTGAGCAAAATTTCTGAAAACAGAAAGTTAGGCTGCTTCAACTGGTTGGAGGTGGTTGACCGGACCTTTGTAAGCCATTTGTTAAGGAGGATTTTTTTCTCCAGAGAATTAATAGAAGTTAGAAGAGTTTCCATGGAGCTGTGCAATTCAGTAATCTTGGGTGAGAAGCCTTGGGTGTTATGCCTTGGACAGTGAGTGTCTAAACCATCGGTGAGATACTGTTGGTGGAAAAATATCCAACACTCACAAGATGACGCAGGTTGTGGTGGATGCGGGGCGTGCCAAAACCTTTGACGCAGGTTCAAACGGACTGGGATTGCCGCCTATCTAACTGCCAACCAAGGAGTGTAGGGTTCTCTTGTGCCTGAGTTACCTCCAAGGACCTTTGAGTTAGACTGTATAGGCAATGGTCTCAATGGGATCTACCAAAAGCTTATAAAATCGACCAAGGAAATAGATTGACTCTTGTACACAATGAAATGACTAAATTAATATTGAGAAAAGTACACTAACCAATTACAATTGAAACCAAACCTGTAGGGATGAACGCTCTTCCTGATTCTCCCTCCCAATGATTGGCCCGTTGGGATTGTAAGTACACCCTCTCAAGAAGAAGTACACTAAAGCAAGGCACTAGTAAACAAATGAAAGAACAATAAAGATAATGCCAAGAGCTGGATTGTGTGTGTTGTGTTCTTCTGCGACAACCCATGCCCCTTTTATAGCAATCCCTATCTGGATGGTGGCGGCTACCTCTCTTGGCTTCAAACCCTATTTCCTGTCTCCATGTGGCCCCCTTCTGCGGCCGATTCCGTTATGCTCTCCTGGGCCCACCGTTGTGGTGGTAGTGACCCTCTTCTCTCCCTCCTTAGAAGCAAGAGACGCCTCCTTTGTGGGAGTGACCCTCTTAACCAACTTTGATGGGGTCCACCCCTCTCCCTTTAAACCTGCTGACGTGGCTTATCACCCAACGACCTCCTTGCTGGTGTGGGACCCATCCAAAAAACGGCGCTAACAATTGCCCCTCACAACTTCTTGAGGCGGTGCCACGTGGCCTACCTAGCCTTAGGAGGTTGTGCGCCCTTTGTGCCGCCCTTCCAAGTTCCCAACGCTTCAATCATGATGTCGTTTCCCCTCGCCCTGGGTAAACGTTCCTTTAACCAGTGTATCAGCGTCGTCGGCCTTTGTATCAGCGACCGAAACAAACACGCCTCTTTTAAATTTGAATTTCTATAGGCTAGCGCCACAAACTCCCTTCGTTTTTGCCCTTTTAAAAGCACCAACCTCTCTGGCCTTCCAATCTTCGTTCTCATTCCTCTCCGATCGCCTACCTCTTCAACCTGCGCCATGGACAACCTTACTCCTTACCCTGTGATTTCTCAAAGGGATCGAGAGCTGGAGAAGACCCTGAAGACGAAACAAGCTCAGCTTCCACCTTCCTCCCTTTTTGAGGTACTCATTCCTTCTCCTGACCCCCTATTTCGCGTTAGGTCTTGCTCAGCCCTTCATATCGGCTCCAATCCCCAACTTTCCTCAACACAAGGAGGAGGCTATTCTCATCTGTTCTTCTACCTCGTTTAGCATCAAGCCCAAGCCTTTTAGCCGTTTTTGGCCATCTTTCCTTCTGGATTGGGAGGTGTAGGTAGACCGCGTCGTGGAGGCACATCGCAAGCGCCTTTTGACTTTAGGAATCCTGGATGCCCTAGAAATGTCCAGCACCGCCGCCCCTCCTGACGTTCCCCTCCTACAAGTCGCCTTGCGCTTTTGGTCTAGCTCCAGTAATGTCTTCCTCTTCCCCTGCGGTCCCATGAGCCCTACCCTTCTCGATGTTGGGGCTCTGACCGGCCTCAAAGCCACCGGCCCTGAATTTTATGGGGCATCCCTTGGATCCCTGGAGTCCCGGAACGTCGAGGAGCAGCATGGCCTGGACTTCACTAAAAAAGCCAGTTATAATATGTACTTGTCTTTCGTCCATCAGACTAAGGGCCCTGTCTCTGAGGCCGAATTCGTGGCCTTTCTCCTCTTGGATTTGTCGCTATTTGGCCTGCGTTAAGTCCAACAAAATTGCCAAGACCTATCTGCGTTTGGCCAATGCCCTACCCCAAGGGCATCCTGTCGACCTTGCTTCTCTCGTCCTGGCTTCCCTTTACAGGGGCTGCAGTACCATAGTCGGTTCGAACTTTGATTCTGGTGGTGGCCCCTTCTGGCTGCTCCAAATTTGGTTGCGCGCCTACTTTCCTTCCTTCTACACCCCGTCTCCCATTCTTGAGTGCCACATCATCGGCCTTTACTTTATGCAAGAGCTGGCAGAAGAACGGCCTTCTCTGCAGTACTACCACACCTTCTTCCTTGGGCTTGAGGAGTCCCGTTCTGCTGTGCTGTTCATGCCCTTTCACCTACACCAGGACCTTCCCCCCTGGCTGTCAGCCACCTTACTCAACTCTTGGTCTACCCCTGAGTTGTGGCGCAAGTTCCTGGTCTGTCGGGACCTGCACTTTGGAGTTACCTTGGAGCCCTCTGGGAATAATATGTGCGGGGTCGAAGTATACAACGCCCAGTGTTGCGCCAGCCAATTCGGCCTACGGCAGTCCGTCCCCCTCCCATGATATTTCTCTGAGAACAAAGGCGGGCCAGCCCGACCTGTCTTGAGAGTAACGGGCCAGATCGAGATTGCCGCCAGCATGGGTGACCTCGTTATGTCTCGCTTCTTCCCTGAGCCTTTTGACCCAGAACCCTTTCCTACGCTAAAATTCACAGCCTGGTGGTCCACCTTCTTCGCTACCCTGTCCGTTGAAGCGCTTCCTCCAATTACTGATGAGGCTAACTCTGACTCCGAACTGCAGATGGAGGACGTCCCCGGCAAAGGCAAGGCCCCAGTCCCTCATGCTCTAAGTAAGTCGCTCCTGAACTCAATCCTTCGATACGAAGAGGCCTTTGGTGTCAAGTACCACCCCGACCGCACTATCATGCAGAGACGCCATGACCTGGCTGTAGACCGAATCTGTCGCGAAATGCGTTAAGCATTCTTAGCCCAGCCTGCAAATGCCCGCAAAGTAGCTAGGAGAGCCTATGTGGATATGAGCAGCTTTGACCGCTCATTCAAAGCCTTTATGGACCGGCAGCCTGCTTTACCTGACGTCGGCCTGGGCATGGCCGAGCTTGTCAACCCCCACCTTTGGATGTGGTCTAGTGGGGTTGAATTCGCCGGCTCCTATGCTGATGACTACGAGGTTACTCGTACGAGGCATGCTGTCCAGGCCGTCAATCCTTTCAAGCATGGTACCCTTGTAACCCTGCGTTCTTTGATGCATAGTTATTTCCTAACTAACGGCCTACTATTTTATGTTTCCAGAGGCCCGTCCTACTCGGTCTGTGCCTTCTCAGTCTGCCGGTGTCGACACCTCCCAGAAGCGTAGGACCCCATCATCAACTCCCACCAGTCCGTTGTCCAAGGAGCATCCTCAGAAAAAGTAAAAACAGGTATCAAAGAAGCCCCTCAAAAAGCAATCCCTCAAGGAAGCCTCTCTGAGCGAGGAAGTTTTAGAAGCTCCATCCGGCCTAAGGAGCTCGAGGCGCCGCCTTGTGAAAGTGTACCCGCAATCTTCCCCAACTCTTCTGAATGTTGCCTCAGGTTCAGAGGAAGAAACCCCTATTGCGGATTCTCGCTATGAGGCGGCCTCCAAGTCGCCGGCCCCCGCTGTCTCGTCGCCCCTCTAAAAGGTTGTCAGCATAGCCGAGCAAGTAGGCACCTCCAGTCCTGCCGCAAAGCTACGTCTGTTATCCCAGATTTAACGGCCAACGCTCCCCTGGCTCTCAAGACCTTTCGTGACCTGGAGAAAGCTATCAGTGAAGGGGACGGCCTGTGCACCCAGTGGGAGAAGACCAAAGTGAAGCTCCAGGAATTCAGCGCAGTTAACAAGCGTTTTAAGGACGAGATCAACGCCCTGGGTTCCAAAATCGTTTGCCTGGAGGTCGCACTAGTTACAGCCCGACATGTTAAAGAGGAAAAGGAGCAGTTAGCGAAGCCCTCTTTCGTCGACTTCAAAGCCCTACTCAAGACTGCAGAGACTCTTCGGGCTGCCGCTACAAAGGCCGCCAATCTGAAGGGAGATCGGTCTGTCTAGTTAGCCGCTGCTAACCAGGACATCGCACACCTTGAATCTCAGTGGGATGAATTATGGGGATCGTTCCCCAAGGACGACTTCTCTTAGGCCTACGTGCCGAGTAAAAATCTAGGGCAGATGTCCCCTAGTCCTGAACGATTTCTCTGGTTGCTGTAATATTCCAACTCTCCCCATTTTGTAGCTGGACTACCTGGGTCGGTCTTTACTACAATCCCCTTCTTTGGCCTGACTGTTGGGTCGGCCCTTTGAGTGATTCCATTTGATGTCCTTACCCCAGGTCCCACATGGTGGGATGGAACCTCTTCAGGAATTTCCCATTTATGGGCCTTAAATGAATATCTCCTTCTACCTCTTTTAGCCTATAGGCTCCCCCTTTTAGCACCTGATGGACCACCAACAGACCCTCCCACGTAGGCGACCACTTACCATAAGTTGGGTCCTTAGCCCCTACCGGAAGAACAGCCTTCAGCACTACTTCACCCTCCTGGAAACTCTTGGGCACTACCCTTCTGTTATATAGGGTTGCCACCTTCTCCTTTTGCTCCAAAATCCGGTCGAAAGCCCTGAGGCGCTCCTCGTCCAGGTCCTCCAACTTGGCCAGCATGGCTTCGCTATACGTGGCGGGCGTAAACCCTTGTTGATACGCCACCCTTGCGGACCTGACACTTATCTCCATGGGTAAGACTGCTTCATACCCGTAGGTAAGGACAAACGGCGTGGTTCCGGTGCTTGTGCGCTGCGACGTCCTGACTCCTGAATGCCCATAACACCTCAGACAACAGCTTAGCCCACCTTCTGGGGTTTTCCTCAACCACTTTCGCCAAGCAGTTCTTTAACACCTTGTTGCTTGCTTTGGCCTATCCATTTCCCTGAGCATAGTAGGGCGTGGAATGGGTTATGGTGATTCCATAGCTTGTAGCAAACTCAAGGACCTGGTCCCCAGTGAAGACCTACTCATCGCACGTGATGGTCTCAGGCAGCCCAAACCTGTGGACTATCTGGGTTTTCAGGAACTGGATGACCTCAGTCTGGGTGACCGTCTTCATGGGGACGACCTCTGCCCACTTGGTGAATAGTTTGTTGCCATGATTATGAAGCAATGCCCCCTTGTAGCTGGCGGCGTTACCTTCCCAATTAGGTCCATCGCCCACCCTCCGAACGGCCACGGCTTCACCACTAGGTTAAGTTCCACCGCAGGGGCCTCCTGTATCGGACCATGCCGCTGGCAAGCCTGACACCCTCTGGTGTATCTTACACAGTTCGCCAGAACGGTAGGCCAGTAGTAGCCATGCCTCCTGATCAGCCATCTGATCTTAGGACCAGCCTGATGTGACCCACAAATCTCCTCATGTTCCTTGACCATAATAACCATGGACTCATTGAGGCTAACGCACTTAAGTAACAAACCATCCTTCCCCTTTTTAAAGAGATCATCTCCCATCAGGACGTAACTCAGTGCCCTGTACTTGGTCCTCCTATCCATACTGGGGCTTGGGTCCCTTAAGTACTGGACTACTGGGGTTCTCCAGTCAGGTTGGGTGTCCTCCACTTGATTTACTTCCACAGGGTCCAGGTCTAGGATTGATGAGACCAACTGCTTTTGTATTATGATGGTTTTTTCCAAGCTGTCCTCCTCAGGGCGCAAGCCTGATGCTATCTGGGCCAGGACGTTGGTCGTCTGGTTCCTCAAACGAGGGACGTGCTTTAAGGACTCCTCATCGAACTGGATAACCAAGCCGCTTACCATCATGTGGAGACGGACCAAGTGCTCACTCTCACAACGGTATTCTCCTGCCTCTTGTTTAATCACAAGTTGAGAGTCCCCGCTTACTTCAACCATTCTCGCCCCCATATCGAGGAGGATCTTCATCTCAATAATGAGGGCCTCGTACTCGGCCTGGTTTTTTGAGCACGCGAAACCCAAATGCACCGCTAGTTGGGTCTCCACCCCCTTCGGGGACCGAATTGCTATCCCAGCCCCCGCCGAATGGCTGGTTTTGGATCCGTCAAATGACAACCCATGGTGCCACACCAATGTGTGCAACCTCCCCTGCTTTTTCTTATCCCTCACCCCTATTGCTCTGGACAGGTGGGTGACCGGCGAGGAAGTCAGCCAGAGCCTGGCCTTTAACGGCCTTTTGAGGGATGTACTGAAGAGCAAACTCTACCAGTGCCAACGCCCATTTCCCAACCCAGCCTCTAGAGATTGGCCGGGTGAGCATGTACTTGATCATGTCGGTCTGGCAAATGACCTCGACCGTGGTAGGCAGCAGATAATATCGTAACTTAGAACACGATCAAAACAGCGCTAAACACAGTTTTTCCATTGGTGTGTATCGCTGCTCGGTCTCTGTTAAAGTACGGCTGAGGTAGAAAACTGCCTGTTCTATCCCTGCCTCATTATCCTAGGCCAACAAACTTCCTACTGAATATTCCGTGGTAGAGATATACAATTTTAGTGGTACCCCCTCCCGGGACGGTGTCAGCATAGGTGACCTAACAAGGTAATCCTTGATTGCCTCAAATGCCTTTTGATGCTCGAAAGTCCAGTGGAAATCCTCTCCTGGCTTTAACTTCAGCAGCGAGGAGAACACCTTAGTCTGTCCTGTTGAATTCGATATAAATCGTCGGAGGAAGTTCACCTGTCCGAGGAACTTCTGCAACTCCTTACTCGTTGGGGGCCTGGCTTCTCTGATGGCCTTGGTTTTGTTCCTGTCTACCTCTATTCCTTTCTGGTGGACTAAGAAGCCCAAGAAAATTCCCGACTGCTACTCCAAACGCGCACTTAAGGGCGTTCATCTTGAGGCCGTGGGATCTCATCCTTTCAAAGACCCGCCTCAAGTGACCCAGGTGCTCTTCTTCACCATCAGACTTGATTACCACATCATCAATGTACATTTCCATGAACTTGCCAATCATATCGTGGAAAATGGCGTTCATGGCCCTTTGGTATGTTGTGTCGGCATTTTTAGAACCGAAAGGCTTTACAACCCATTCATAAGTTCCCAAGGCGCCAGGGCAACGGAACGCCGTTTTCGGCATGTCCTCCTCGGCTATGAAAATCTGGTTATACCCTGCGTGCCCATCTGTGAAGGACATTATTTGGCTCCTAGACGCAGAGTCTACTAGCATGTCAGCTATGGGCATTAGGTATTCTTCCTTTGGGGTAGCCTTGTTAAGGTCCCAGAAATCAACACACACTCTTAACTTCCCATTTTTCTTGACGACAGGAACAATGTTGGATAACCATTCTATGTAACGGGCAGGCTTTATGAACCCGGCCTTGAGCAGCCGTTCTATCTCGTCCTTAACTCTTAGGACGACGTCCGGCGCCATGCGCCTGGGCAGCTGTTTTACCGGTCTAAAGTTGTCTTTGGTAGGCAATCGGTGTTCGACCAACTTTCGGTCTAGACCTGGCATCTTAGAGTAGTCCCAAGCAAAACAATCTTTATACTCTTTCAACAAAGTTACAAGTTCATCTTGGAATGAATTGCTAAGCAAACTGCTAACAAAAATAGGACGCTTGTCATCCTCATACCCTAATTAACTTCTACCAATGGATCTTGTACTTCAGCCGGAGTTTCCTCCATCTTTGGTGGCACAGGCCGCAAGTCGTCCATCTTGATTTTAGTTCTGAGTTCTTTCAGTCCTCTTGCCGTTGCCTCGGCCACTAAGCCTTCTTCCTTGGACATCCTCCTTTCCAGGCCAAAAACAGTCAGCCTCTGAAGGATGTTTGTTATTGCTCTGCTGCCGGCTTTACTCATCACTACTGGTGTTAATTGATCGCCCGTCCTGAACGAACGGTAACCTTAGCTGCCCTGGCACCTGTCCGGCCTAAAAGGCTGGTTCCATCACCGTAGCAGACGTGACCAGAGATGTCGGCCGTCCGTACTCATCAGACCCTGCGAATTTGATGGGCCCTAGTCGCCCCCCATACAGAATGGCATCAGCATGACTTGCTTCAACCACGAAAGGCCTGCTGTCTGCTGTGACTACCCTGATATCCCCTTCATCGCTCCAGAAGATGAGGATTTAATGGAGTGACGAGGGCACATGCGTTGGCGTGTATCCAATCTCACCCAAGCAGGACGGTATAATGGGCGGACGTGTCCATGACAAAGAATGCTGTCATAGAGACGCACTCCCCGACTCTTAGTTCGATCGGAAGCACGCCGTGGGGCTTCATGGCGCCACCTAAGAAGTTCGTCACAGATACCTCTACGGGAATGAGATCTAGCTCATCCTTTTCCAACCGCTTCATCATCCTGGCTGGGAGGATGTTGACCACTGCACCATTGTCTACCAGTACTCGCGAGACGAGCTTCCCTTTTATGTGCGTCTGAAAGTACAAAGGCTTCAAGTGCTGGCACATCTCCCTGGAGGCTCTGCCCAGGACGTCGGGCACCCTTTCCCTGATCAGTGGGGTGGGCACCGTTTGTTCGGTCTCCTTGGTGATTACTGTCTGCACGTTTTCTGGCAGTTCCTCTTTATTTCCCAGGGGAACAATTTCAATGTCCATTACGCCAGACGTTATATCGTCCAAAACGTCACCTTCCAAGTGGTTCGCCTGGCCTGGCTGGTATTCAAATATTCGAGGTAGGACGTAGACCATGGAGATCTGTACCTATGCTTCTACGGACCCAAACATTATACTTAAGAGGTCGGCGAAGTCGGCCTCCTCCTCCAGTGTTTCAACCTGGGTGGCCGGCTGGTTCACTTCCCCCAGGTTCGGCTGTTACAACCTCCTGACTGTCTTCCTGGTTCGGGGGTGGTTCTACCAGGACTTTGAAGCCACTCTCCTCGGTCTTGTAGTCAGAGACCTCAGGTTCAAGAGTGTGCTCCTTACCCTCAGGACTCCCGGCTGGCTGCTGTCGTTGAAGTATCTTTGGCTGTCCCCTTGTTAATTGTGCATCCGCTATCCTTACTGCCCCCCGGGAGCGGGCTATGGTGGCCTGCTTTCGTTGCCACCTCCTTCTCTAAGTTCTGATCTTCTCCATTCTTCTTGGTTCAGCGGGGAACTTGGGATGGCGGGCTATAGTCCAGTCGTCAGCCTTCACAGGTTTGGGTACGACTGTCCTTTGCCTGATAGTGGCCCTTGGCTGGTACTGATCGCTAGTGTCGGCGGGGCTCACTGGGTCATACGCCGAGCGTCGTTTGACCGGTGTTCTGCCTAGGCGGTCTCTGACGGATGGCCGCGAGGGAGACTGTCTTTCATCAAAGCTGTAGTGGGTTCTGGTCGACCTCACTGTCCATGGCCAACTGTCGGCTTTGCCCCTGGGAATTCCTGGCTGCTGAGGAGACGTCCCCTTACCGGATGACCGTCTACCCTCAGTGGGTGACCGGTCTTCAATCAATCGCCGGCAAAGGGTGCAGATCCCCCATTGGAAAGCGTGGGCCTCCTCTGGAAGTGGTCGAGCGGGGCCACTACTCCATTCTTTGAACGAACTGAATGGCTCTGGCTGTGGGGCCCTCTGGTCTCCACCTCTTGATTGAACCTCCCTTTCGTACCTGGTCGGCCACCGGCATTGTCTGGGTCTGCTTGTTAGCTGCCCGGAGTACCCCCGTTGTCGGCCTACGCCCCTTGGCCTTTTTCGCAGCCCCTTCTGGAGTTGCCGGAGATGGGTGAAATGGGAAAGGCATGGCTTGTGGGTTAAGGCCGTTTCCCTGGACTGCTCTTGCTTGCGTTGTGGGTCCTGATCCCTGCGGCCTAGTAGGACTAGCCGTAACCTCGCTTCCGGACTTGGCCATTTTGGATAGATCGGTGCTCAACATATTGACAGGAAAAGGATTTTCGTCAACTAGCATCACCCCTTATTCTCTTTCGGGGAACTTGATTCACCCTTCTGTAATAGCCTTCTGCAGAGCATTACGCAAAACAACATAATTAATCGTCATATGCGTGCGAGTATTATGCCACTTACAATATCTTTGGTCTTTCAAGTCCGTACTAGCGGGGATCTGGTGTCCCGACGGCAGTTTGATTTGCTTATCCTTTAAGAGTTGATCAAAGATAAGCTCGGCCTTTGAAATGTTGAAAGAATACTTTACCCCGGCGTCGAAAGTCCGCTAGGGTTCCGGTTTGGTCTACTCGGTCTAACGATAGTTTCCAGCCTGCTTTGCCAAGGCCTTGCAGACATAAGGTTTTTCCTCGGTTATTTCCGCCGCGTCAACCTCACAGTCCACGAAGCTAACCGCTTTGGGCTCCCCGGCCCCTAGGAGCTGGTAGCTGCCCGAGGCTGCCTCCTTATAGTAAGTCCCAATGGGGGACGCTTTGCGTTGTTCTTCCTCCTTTAGCAGTGCATCGTAAGGCGCCGCCTGGATTACTAACTGGCCAAGGTCCATGAAGTTCTGGCCTGCAAACCGTTTTCTAAGTTCAAGGTTTAGCCCGCCAAGGGCCATTTTTGCGTATTCGCCCTCATGCAAGAGGGTCGGGTATTTATACTTGGCAAGTTTGAAACGGTTGACGAATTTGTCCACCGTCTCCCTTGGTTCCTGGCGCATTCGAGCCAAATCCCCAATGGTGGTCTCGGGCTCGGTCTTGTATAACTGCGTATGGAACAACTCCTTCATTTCCTGCCAATTCTGCACCGAATTGGCTGGTAAGTGCAAATACCATGTAAAGGCTGACCCAGTCAACGAGTTGGGGAAAAGCCTAAGCTTCATGGCATCATTTGCCCCTAAGTTCCCATATTGTACAGTGAACCGGGCAATGTGCTCGATGGTAGACATATTGTCCTCCCCCAAGAACTTGGTAAACTCAGGTATCTTCCAATTTCTCCCGAGGTCAATATTGTCTATAGAATCCAGGTATGGCTTCTGGTAAACCGGCCGGACGGCTGACCTGTAAGCAGGGTCTATGCTGTTTTGTATCAGGCGCGCCAACTCTCATAATCGAGTACTCGCCTATTCCCTATGATCAATTCTGGGTTCAAGGCTGGTCTGGGTCCTACCGCGCATGGGCTTGTCGTGGGCCATGCCGTGGCGTATCCTACCCCTCTACGATTTGAGGCTCCTATCGAAGCCTGACCTCAGTACCCTCCAACAGGGATGGCATTTGCTCCTGTCGCCACAGGGGATGGTCGCGTGTTCGTCCCTGATTGGCCGGCCTCGGTTTTGAGGCCTTGTTGTGCCGCCTTTATCCCGAATGAAGCCACGGCTGCCCCTGGCGAGGCCATATAGGCCAATCCGGCCTGAGTCCCGTTTGCCCCTGCAACGTTAGCGAACGACAGGGCGGGACCGGTGCTGGTTTCGGCCCCTGCTTGGTAAAGTGGGTTGCCATAAGCCACTGGGTGGTAACCCGGCACTGGGGCCTGGCTGGAACTTCCAGCAAATGTTCATGGCTGCCTACGGCTTGTTTGGCCTGTATCCAGCTTGGGACCTATAGTCTAGGGGACGCCGCAACCTCTGGCGGCGCGAACCCTAAAGGCTGTACCAATCCCTGTGGGGTGGCCTGCCTCTGGGTGGTCAGGACCATGATGAGCTGGTCCAGACAGGAATCCTGACCGTTAATAAAGCGATTAAAGCGGGCTTGCTGATTTTCGGCAGCCTGGTTCTGAGTCTTAATCAGATTCCGGATGTCCTCGGCGATCGGTCTGATGGTGGCCACCAAGTGCCTCATGTCCGTGGTCATGGGCTCCAGGGCATCATGCATAGCTGCAGCAAACTGATGTGACAGTTCACCGCTGCTACCCGTGTCCTGAGAGTCCGAGCCCTCGATTTCCTGGCCGTCTCTGGCAGCCAAGGGGTTAACCATATCGTTGGCTATCTCTCTCCTAATGTAAGTCTTATTTGCCTTCTTCTTTGGTCCCATTGCAAATCCTAAGTCTATGAGGGTCCCACCGGGCGTGCCAAAATGTGTTGGTGGAAAAATATCCAACACTCACAAGATGACGCAGGTTGTGGTGGATGCGGGCGTGCTAGAACCTTTGACGCAGGTTCAAACGGACTGGGATTGCGGCCTATCTGACTACCAACCAAGGAGTGTAGGGTTCCCTCGTGCCTGAGTTACCTCCAAGGACCTTTGAGTTAGACAATATAGGCAATGGTCTCAATGGGATCTACCAAAAGCTTATAAAACCGACCAAGGAAATAGATTGACTCTTGTGCACAATGAAATGACTAAATTAATACTGAGAAAAGTACACTAACCAATTACAATCGAAACCAAACCTGTAGGGATGAACGCTCTTCCTGATTCTCCCTCCCAATGATTGGCCCGTTGGGATTGTAAGTACACCCTCTCAAGAAGAAGTACACTAAAGCAAGGCACTAGTAAACAAATGAAAGAACAATAAAGATAATGCCAAGAGCTGGATTGTGTGTGTTGTGTTCTTCTGCGACAGCCCCTGCCCCTTTTATAGCAATCCCTATCGGGATGGTGGCGGCTACCTCTCTTGGCTTCAAACCCTATTTCCTGTCTCCACGTGGCCCCCTTCTACAGCCGATTCCGTTATGCTCTCCTGGGCCCACCTTTGTGGTGGTAGTGACCCCCTTCTCTCCCTCCTTAGAAGCAGGAGATGCCTCCTTTGTGGGAGGGACCCTCTTAACTAACTTTAACGGGGTCCACCCCTCTCCCTTCAAACCTGCTGATGTGGCTTATCGCCCAACGGCCTCCTTGATGGCGCATGACCCCACCAATGGTGTGGGACCCATCCAAAAATGGCGCTAACAGATACCATTGTTACTTCTTTTATTCTCCTTTTCTACACTCTATTTTCTTAGCATAAATGTACTGATATCTACTCATCGATTAGCATCTTTGATCTTAAATTTTATTCTCTGGCTTGCATTATATTTCATCCTCAGATCTACTATTAATATTGGTTCTCAGATTTTTGATATTTTCAACACTAAAATCCCTGATCTAATAACCAGTGGCGCCCCTGTTTTTGATCAGTTTTCAACCTGATCTCTTTGACCACCACATGCTGATCTGCTTGGCAGATTAAAAATCACCTAAATTCTGCCTATGTGTTGATACAGATCTGAGTTCTTCTGATTACTTTAAATCTCTCCATAAACTGTGAACCAAGTTTGGGGAATTAATTGATTACCTCCTAGATGAAACTCAATCTGGTTTTGAGGCTCATCTGAGTCTCGGATTCGAATTAATTTGAAATCTCTTTTTTCTGCTGAAATCAGTTTCAGATTTGGAACTCCTCAAATTACTTCCAATCTAACCGTTAGATCTTTCTTAACTTCCGAAGGGTATCAATACTATTAGGTTGTGATTGCTTAACAAAGTTTCACCTTCATCTGAGAAGGTTAACCTTTCTATTGACGTTCTGATTTGGGTGTCACTTGAAGTTGCTTCCTATACCCAAAACTTCTCAATGTTTTTTGTTTATTTTTTGTTTCCAATGAAGATATCGCATGTATAGACTGTAGAAGACAGGGAATGAACTGGTTTGTAACAACTTGCCTGCTACTAATCTGATGCATTAAAATGTAATGTGATGCTCTCCAATAACCTTATTACAATTGTGAACGTTTATTCATAGGAAAACTGGGGAAAAAGTGATGGAGAATGGTTTTTAGTTTGAAATGATTTCCTTCAAAAAGTTTAGAAGATAGTGGGAAGAAAAAAACAAAGATGAATGTATAAAATCAACAGATAGTGAATGAACTTTTGTTTATTTGGGCGTGTGCTCCTTCAATTATATTTTGATACATAAATGAAAGCTACAGAAATCTTAAAATGGTTCCATGCATTTTTATCCTTTTGTTTTGTACCTGAGCTTGGCACATTAATCGATACTCTTAAACATGAAATGTTCTTATTTATTTTATCATACGTTGGGGTGGTTTAATGTTACAAACATAACATATTTTGTTAAACATACCACAAATTGAGATGCTATATTTGCATAAATGAATTATAGAAGATCCTTAGCATGAATTTGTTTGTTTTGGCCCCTTGAGCCCCTTCCCCCCCCCCCCCGGGGGTGGTGGGGGGTTGTTTTTAAACAACTATATACTTCGATTCGATTTTCTTTTCTATGATTGAAGTATTTGATTTTTTCCTCAACAAATTGAGTTGTAGAGTTTTGACAACCAAGTAAACTTCATTGTTGTGGACAGATGGTAACTTTATTAAAGAAATTTTTCATTTTTATTGATCAGCTTGTTTTCATATAAGAAGACCTGGTTACCCTTTTAGTTCAGCCCAGGTCTTGATTAAATTGAGTGTGACTCGCTGAGTTTATTATAGGTTGCACTTTCTAGTATCAACTTAGGTACATGTGCATATTTTATTTATTCATTTATCCTCAATATTTGAGGGGGCAAGACTACTTATGAAGTACTCCATCATCACAAGTGAAACTTATTTTCTCAAGCCAATATATTGTGCTAGTTTAGGGCAAGTTATGATCTTATTACAAGCCCTTATTCTCCTTTTTTTTTTTCCAGATTCATGAGGCAATCATGCACGAAGAATCCACAGAATTTGAAGAAGGTATCATAATTGAAGAATTTCGCCAGGGTTTCAAACTTGGTGACAAGCTCTTGCGTCCATCGTTGGTCAAGGTATCTACTGGTCCTGACCCCAGCTAAGTCCGAAGAAGCAGGCCATCAGAGAACAGATAACGGCAGCTGAACAAGCGACCAGACCAATCAAAGAGAATCGACTTAACTTTTCCTGCATACTTAAATTTAGATTAGTTTTGTAGAAGTAAGTTCTTGGTTAAAGGGGTATAGAGTTTTGATTTTATTATATTTTTGTGAAATAGTTGTCACATAGGTAAAAAAAAACTTTCAAGGTAGGATGTCATTTTGTATTTTGTCTTCGATTAATCTTCTTTACACCTTTTCAGATGACCATGTTTTGGGTTGGAATCTCTAGTCCATCTCATTTTACTTAGTATGCAACATTAAAAGATGTCTGGCTTATGATCATCTATCATTTTTCTTGGGCAAAAGTTTTCATGCACGGCCATGCATGTGCACAATTGGCAATTTGGCATTAAATGCAGTCATATGGGCATAAATACTTACACAAAATGATATAAACACCCCCTGCCATATGGGCATACATAGCCAAGTTATACTTAGCAATTTTAAACTCAGTCGTTGCTTTAGGATCTTCAATCTCAACCGTTGAATATGTAATGCCGTTAAACCTGTTCATCGTGACGGCGGTCTCATCCTCATCTTTTTCTTCTTCACAGATCTACTACTCATTCGAACTCCTTGAATGACAACTCAAAAGAGGGTTTGTCGGGTTCAAAGTATTTTCCTGCAAACTTATAATTTCTTTAACGGGTTCCTTCAGTCTCCATTATCCTTCTCTTCCTCTTCCTTCTTACCTCCTTCTCTCCTCCTTCTCATCTCCTTCTGACCTCCTCTCACTACAACTTCTTTGCTTTCTTCGTCACCTAACAAAATTTCAAAAGGATCTCTGCAACATTAAAAGTCCTGAAATAATTTAATTCCGATTAATTCTTCTCCCGAATAATTCCTAAATCCAAATTTGCTAATTAGGTCCCGAGGTAAGCCCATCATCATCGACCAAACGAAAAATCCGAACGATCTGCTCCATAAACCTTAGAATTTCTTTTGACTCAATATAGAATGATTTCCTTTGAATAGTATTCATTATCTTATTTGTTTCAAAAGATCTAGAATTTCTTAGACCCCTCCACTCCGCTGATGCAACTAGGAGTTTAAGTTTCTCTTCCACTTCTGATTTGAGAGAATTGCTTGCATGTGCAAGGTCTCTGCCAGCCAACATTGTAGCCCCTGATCCATCCCCAGATTTGATTCATGTATTTACTAATACTTCTGCAACTCTTGCTTGGTAGTTTCGTTGTAGGTGCTTTCGGACCTTTCCTGGGCTCCGAAGGAAGCGCCATAGTAAGCACTACGTCTCTCTCATTATCCAGGAAGCCTCTTGGGCATTCGCTATGCAGAAAAACATTGGAGGTCTGGTTACATAGATGGGTCTATTGTTGCCCCAAGCAAAAGTGATCCCAAATATGCTACGAAGTTGGCTACCTGGAACAAATAGTTTTATTTTGTCTTGTTCTCTCTTGGATTATTGGTTCTATTGACCCAAGAGCTGGTAAGCATGGTAACTGTATCGACAGCCTGGGTCGGCGCTTCGCGTTCTATCTAGGTTCCGCTCTTACGTACGCCCCACCTCACATAGAAGAAGGGGAACCTCTTCAATAGAAGAACCCGTGTGAGTGGGAGGGGATTGAATCATTCATTCATCGGATACGTCTTCTTCCGTGATCCGTTTCACGTCAACTCTAATTAGTTATGGACTGAAGCATTAAGAAGTTGGAAGCAAATCTGGTCTTACAATGATGCTTCATATCCTTGTTTGTGAATTGTCTCATCAATTGCCAGACAATGATAGATCTATACAAGTAATCAATTAGGCCTTTTGCTTCATCAAAAATTTTTTAAACCCATATAACAGTCTTATAAATATCTTTCAACATTAAATTAATTCCATGAGTTGCACATCGAGTCCTAACATAACCAATGATATCTCCCTATAAGCATATCAAATGCATTTCCATAATTGGAAGCATCGTCTGAAACTATCTGAACAACATTTTCTGGACCAATACTTTCAAACACATCATGCAGAATATCAAAGATAAATGGACCAGTCACTCTAGCATGAGAACATTCCCCTGACTTAAAGAAAAGACCATCACTCGGTGAATAAGCAATTACATTAATAAAAGACCGCCTCTTTAAGTTAGTCCATGAGTCAGACATAATGATGCAACCCATTTTCTACCAAGACAACTTTACTTCTCCAGCATATTTGTCAAGGCTCTTCCTTGCTTTAGGGATAATTCTACCACGAAGGTTAGAATAACTTGGAATAGGAACACTAGGATCATATCGGACAGTACATTTCAATAAATTGATTAGACTCCAATTGAACAACATTGAAAGGAATGTTGTTTTTAATAAAAAGTAATTCACGGAGGTTGTTCTCCCATGTTGGCTTATCCATATTAGGTATAGCTTCTTCCATTGTGAATTACCTTAGATCACGTGAAGTCATAGAAAAAGAACTAGAACCAATTCCACTTGAACAGTATTACTCTTATGTCTTTTATTACTTATCTCAGAATTAACAATAAGAATGACTTGTGCTTGGACATCATCAATTACTTTTTCACAAGGGGCAACATCATGGCCATTAACCCTAGCCAAATGATACTTAAGCCTAGTGACCCCTCTG
Organism: Telopea speciosissima; assembly: GCF_018873765.1. Lineage (NCBI taxonomy): Eukaryota > Viridiplantae > Streptophyta > Magnoliopsida > Proteales > Proteaceae > Telopea > Telopea speciosissima. The sequence continues at coordinate 184,493 of NW_025317372.1, forward strand.
TAAAATTGTTTTTCACAAAATTTACATTTAAAGTAACGATTATCTAACTGATCAGCATGTTGCTAAAACTTGTCTATTGGTCTTACCATTTTTCCTATTTGATGAAAAACATAAAACAAAATTCTATAAGAACCATAGAACAAAAATGAAAAGAAAATAACAAAAAATTGTAGCAAAATTTTTGTGAACATCATAAAAAAAAAATCTGTGAACATCAAGAGTCAATCACATATTTTGTTTTGAATAAGCTAGAAACATCCACATTAAATTGAAAGCAACAAAACATTATAAATAATCAAGTGGAACCTTTAGGTGCTGGCTTTCATCCCAACTTACCAAACCCACCAATAGAAAAAAAAAATGCAATGTTCTAAGTGGTGGAGCTTTTAGAGCCAATTCTACCAAAATGTGCTTTCTTGAACCACTTTTAGTTAAAGGCTAATGTGTATGTCATTCTGTAAAATATGTGAAGCTTTCAAAGTTTCTCCTAACCACTTGCTCTCTTCTCTTTCCTATGTAATTTCCAATAAAAATAGAAAAGAAACTCATAGAGTGAAAATCACACAATTCTAAGTAATTCATTCAAATTAAGATGTTCATTTTGTGTATCTTAGTGATGATCAGACTCTAGTAAAACAATGGTACAAATCCAGGTTGAAAGACTAAGTACACAAAATCCTTTTATCAAAAAAAAAAAAAAAAACTAAGCAAGCAAAATTCAACATCACATGTTACAAGGTACGGACACAATTTTAATAGTCTACAGTATTAGGAAAATAAGACTCAGATACACAATCAATATTAAAAGTGGGTAGGTAGGTCTCCTTTCAATTTTCATGTATTGAACTGAGAGAGATCAAATTTGGTAAATATAGCAATTCGCCCCACAGGGGTACCATGTGAGCAAACCATTGGGGCAACATGAGGTGTAAATGGGGTGTAGTTCATGGTGTCAGCCTTACAGAGCCCTGCAACTAATGAAGAGAATGACAAACTGAAGCATACAAAAGATAAATCTTCCGGTACCTTTGTTGGAGATTTGTTGATAAGAACTTCTTACCAAATAAAAGGATCGTTAAGAACTCAAGAAGTTGGGCTAAGCAATCAACATCTTAATCAAAAACTCCAATTTAAACTAATATTGAAAATTTGAAACAAAAGTAAAAATCCCAATGAGTCATTACTTGAAATTAATTTCTCTATGGGGAAATTTGATTGAAACAAAAAGAAAAATCAAAATTCTTGTAACAATAAAATTTTGGGCTTGACCCGAGAGCCAATTGGGTCGCTGGGCAGATCCATTGAGGGATCGTGGAGGAAAAAAAAAATGGAAAGAAGGTAAAAAAAAAAAAAAAAAAAAAAAAAAAAAAAAAAAAAGAAAGAAAAAAAAAAAGGGGGAAAGAGGGAAAGGGGCGAGGAATCGTGTTTGATTTCCTTCTCTATTTTTGATAGGATTTTCATCTTATATACAGAGGAGAATAACTCTTTTAGAATCATCCCATCTTGGCCTGAAGACTTCAAGCATAAGAGGAGCCAAAGAAGATTGGAAAAGGAGAAGAGAAGGGCTAAGAAGAATCACGGTTGAGGAGAGGAGTGAGGACGTCGGCTTGGTTGGAGGTATGTTCCTTATTCAACGTTCTTTCCTTGTTGTGGATTAGTGTTTAAGGTTTAAGAGTCCTTCAAAGGTTAGGGTATGGAGGAAAATTCTGATTTGGGAATCCTGTTCACATATTTGAATGCATGACATGTAAATTAAATTCTGATTTGGGAGTCCATGTTCACACATTTGAATGCATGACATGTAAATTACATTCTCTTTAGGGAATCCATGATATGCAATTCAAAAAATTTCCATTAAAATTCTGCAGTTACGATTTAAATTCTGTTTTGGAGCCTCATCCATTAAAATTCTGCAGTTGCGATTTAAATTCTGTTTTAGAGTTTCATCCATTAAAAATTCTGTAGTTCAGTTACGATTTAAATTCTGTTTTGGAGTTTCATCCATTAAAAATTGGGTAAAGTACACATACCCCCCTAGAATGCATCCAATATTCCTCGTATTCCCCTAAGCGACTCAATATTCCACGTACCACCCCTGCTTTACACCCCAAATGCCATTTAAGTCCATACCAAGTATTAAATGCTATAAAATGACCAAATTACGTTTTCTTCTATCTTTTCTAAAATTTGAAAAGACCTAATTGCCCTGACCTATTTGCTAAAATTTGAAAAGACTAAAATGCCCTCATCTTCCCCAAATCATCATTTCTTTTACATACCCCCACCACCACCGCCACCACCACCCCCCACCCATCAACACTCATCTACCTAGGGTTGGATTCAAGTCGTTTAGGAGAAAACTAAAATTCTCAAATCGATTGCACACCCTCTCCATCGAATCGAATCGACCATCCTCTCTTCTTCCAAAACTCAGAGCCAGACCATGGCGCAAAGGAGCCGAATCCCTCCATCGCTCCGTTCTTCTCTGCTTCTACTAAACTGTTCGGAAATGGCACACACCTGGCTATTTCCCTCAAACCACAAACAAATATATTTTAACGAACCAGACACAATTAAAGTAATCAAGCACCAAATGGATCGTAGCAGGAAAAGCGAAGAGAACTAAAAGACTGAACCTACGACATAGCACCGACGAGTACACCAGGTTGATAGAGGTGCTGATGCTGTAGCAACGCGTGCTACATCAGAGGTTGTTGTTGTTGTAGCAACGCTTGCTACTGCTGCTTCAATCTCTGCTACATTTTCCAAAATCTCTTCATAGGGTCAAAAACAGGGGAGATTTATTTCTGTAGAATTCAATGGAGCAAACGAAGAATTAACAACTCCCAACAAACCCAAAAGAAAGAGAGGAAAACAAAGGCAGAGGGACGAAAAATATAAGGGAAGCAAAGATTTTCACGGATCTCTTCAGAGACCTCCATTGCAAGGGATTTCAAAAATAAAAAATTGAGAGGAAAAAGAAGCCCTAAAAATCAGGGTTTGCCCTTAATGGAATGTCTCTGTTTCTATTTGATCCACTTTCATAACCCAACGGACAATTCTTTCAATCCAGAATTTCATTACTGGAATGGTTCTTCGATCTGGGTTTTACTCGTTTAATCTTCTTGATACGGGAAATCTTACTGTTAAATGGAATAATAGCATAATTTACTGAAACCCAGTTTGGACTCAGGAGATCTATTGGAACAGTGTGTTTGTTGCTGGACGAGAGGTGAGGAAGTAGAGGAGGGGAGGAGAGACAGTGAGGTGAGGCTTTACGGTGGGATGGTGATGGTGTTAATGGTGGGGGGTGGGGGGTGGTGGTGGCGGCGGCGGTGGTGGTGGTGGGTATGTAAAAGAAGATGATGATTTGGGGAAGATGAAGGCATTTTAGTCTTTTCAAATTTTAGCAAATAGGTCAGGGCAATTAGGTCTTTTCAAATTTTAGAAAAGATAGAAGAAAGGGTAGTTTGGTCATTTTATAGCATTTAATACCTGGTGTGGACTTAAATGGCATTTGGGGTATAAAGTAGGGGTGGTACGTGGAATATTGAGCCGCTTAGGGGGGTACGAGGAATATTGGGTGCATTCTAAGAGGGTATGTGTACTTTACCCTTAAAAATTCTACAGTTGCGATTTAAATTCTGCTTTGAAGCTTCATCCATTAAAATTCTACAGTTGCGATTTAAATTCTGCTTTGAAGCTTCATCCATTAAAATTCTGTAGTTACGATTTAAATTCTGTTTTGGAGATTCATTCATTAAAAATTCTGCAGTTGCGATTTAAATTCTGGTTTGTTTTTATACATTAAATTTCTGCAGTTGCATTTAAATTCTGTTTTTTGTCTATGCCTTGTCATGTAGTGTTAAAATTCTGTTTTGGTTTACACGCTCTTATATAACATTAAAATTCTGTTTGGGTTTTATTTCATGTAACAGTTCAGTACACCGATATATTGTTTTAAATCCTGTTTTGGGGTCCATTCTTACGTGATTACTCTAAAGAACTTTTCAATGTTTTACTCTGTTATGTTTTGATAATACATTTGAGCCAAAAGTGGGGCTGGTTTATTAGTCTTTGGGGGTGGCTGCCCAGAAAGATTGATTATGGTCCTACCGATAGAATCCCTTTTATTGCTTCTCACTAGAAACCTCGTACGATGGTATGGGAGGTGGAAAACCCTTTGCCTTTGAATCTAATTTGTTTTATAAGTCCTATACCATCTTATGACGGATATGGAACGGGAATAGGCCGGTATTAGTATTCGTGTCGTATTAGTAAAGTAGTCTAGTGGGCTATACTTGTACCACTAGTTATTTTGGCGATTTTTGCCCGTCTCTATAAGTATTTAAGAAAATTTTCCATGTAATCACCTTGCTTTGAAATGAGATGTCATATTTTGTCGTGGGATACTTGCAATGGCTATTTGCCCCTTTGATAGACAGGCTATACGAAATTTAGTATAGTTGTCATTTCGAATTTGATTTGGATTTTTGAAATGTAATTCATGAGTATCGTATTTTGAAAATTTATACATGTAGAAATTTGCACTTGCATACATTACATTTTGTTACTCAGCTAATCCTTGCACCACTGATATCATGTCTTCTCAAGTATTTCATCTTCTTTATAAGGTAGCCTATTGAGTTTCCAAAACTCAGGCAGAATGTGATGTTTTGTAGATGAGGACTTTGGCCAAGCTTGAGATGAGGGCGTAGATATAGCCAAAGAATTTTGGGGAAGAGTGGTTTTAAGCGTGAGTGATTTGGAAGAGCTTGCCCAAGAGAAATTTTTGTGTTTATCTTCAGAGTAGTACTTTATGTTCTTTGAGTTGGATAGTCCATGTTGAACTTTAACTCTATTTCAGTTTATTTGGTTTGGAACATTGGTTATGTTTCTCCTTTGGAGGACTCAGATATTTATTTCGGTTTTTTTTTTTTTTTTTTAAATTTAATGACTGTCCAAATGAGATTTTATCTTAGGTATTCATTGTGTTGCTTTGAGGATTAGCGGGTTGATTTGAGTTAACAACTCGAAATCCGATCATTCGGGTTTTGGGGCGTTACAGATTGGTATCGGAGCCTAGGTTTAGTGGTCCTAAGGCGATGTGAGAATGGGTACACATTAAGGTTGGGTAGAATAGGTTTCCAATATTTTTGTTTGTGTCTTACTCTAAGATGAATTTTGTTTGTTACTAGGAAACCATGTATGCAAGAATAGCTGCAAATGATCTTCACAGATTGATGAAGGCATTTAAGGATTTCGACCCACGACGGTTCGAAGGAAACCTAGAGCCACGTGAAGCGAATGAGTAGATTATACACCTTGAAGATATCTAAGGCATGCTGGAATGCATGGATGATCAGAAACTTAAGTTAGCGGTGTTCAAACTATCTGGTGACGCCAAGTTGTACTAGAAGGGAGTGGAAAGACTCCGCACTACAGAGAGTCCGCCTCTGACGTGGCAGCTGTTCAAGGATTAGTTCAACAAGAAGTATTTTCCCGTGCATGTTCGGAACAGTTTGGCTAGAGAGTTCATGGATTTGAAGTAGTGAAACATGACTGTGGTTCAGTATGAGTCCAAATTCTCATAGTTGTGCCGCTATGCTCCACACATGGTAGCGACTGAAGAATTGAAAACAGACAAGTTTGTTAGAGGTCTTCGAACATTTTTGAAGAATAAGGTGTCACTTTTCAAGTTGAAGACTTTTGCAGCAGTGGTAGGAAAGACGTATATCGTGGAAAAGGGGGACAATGAGTTACAATCTGTCAGAGCTCAGCAGAACAAGAATCACAGTGGTAACTTTAAGGCTCAAGCTCCACTAGAAAAGAAGCCGAAGGTTCGGGGCGCACCAACAAATGTTCAGAGTCAGCACCCTATTTGTGCTCACTGTGGTAAACGTCATGGAGGGACTTGTTTCAAGCTCACCAACGCATGTTTCGGTTGTGGACAGCAGGGACACAGGGTTAGTGAATGTCCCAACCCAAAGAAAACTTTTCAGCAAGGCAAGCATTAAAACTCACAGTAAGAACAAAATCAGGGCAACAAACAAGGTGGCGGTCAACAAACTTGTCAGGGGAGGCTTTATTCCATGAACCTTCGAGATGTGCAAGCTAATGAAGCTGTCATAGAAGGTACCCTATCTCTTTCTGGTATTACAGCCCATGTATTGATTGATCCGGGGGCAACCCATTCCTTTGTATCTGCTATGTTTGCTAACAAATTGAACAAAGAGCCTAGCAAACTAGAACTTTCCTTAAGAGTAGAGACACCAGTAGGAGGCATAGTGGAAGCAAATTAGGTGTATAAAAATTGCGTTATGGGGTTAGGAGAAGAACAACTTGTGGTAGACCTCATTGTGTTGAACCTAGAAGACTTTCATGCCATATTGGGTATGGACTGGTTAGCTGCGTACCACGCTAAGGTTGACTGTTTTAACAAGTTGGTCACATTCGAGATACCTGGTAGACCATCATTCTAGTTTGAGGAAATAAAAAGATGAAGTGACATTAAGATGAAGTGACATTAAGTTAATATCTGCTTTGCAAGCTAAACAAATGCTAGAGGGGGGTTGTGAATGCTACCTAGCTAGTGTGAGCAAGGTAGACAAAAACAAGGTAAACCTTGAAGGGATACCGGTAGTGAAGGATTTCCCAGGCGTTTTCCCAGAGGAATTGCCAGGCTTGCCACCTATAAGGGAAGTGGAGTTCACTATTGAGCTAGAGCCTGGGACTGCACCTATTTCTAGAGCACCGTACTGTATGGGCCCTTCGGAACTTAAAGAACTTAAGAATCAGCTGGACGAGTTAATGGATAGGGGTTTCATCAGGCCGAGTACTTCACCATGGGGCACTCCGGTCCTTTTTGTGAAAAAGAAAGACGGTAGCATGAGGATGTGCATAGACTACTGACAATTGAATAAAACAACAATTAAGAATAGGTACCCGTTGCCAAGGATTGATGACCTGTTTGATTAACTTCAGGGAGCGGGATTCTTCTCTAAGATTGATCTCAGATCGGGTTACCACCAGTTGAGGGTTAAGGAGGAAGATGTGTCAAAGACGGCATTCAGAACAAGGTATGGACATTATGAGTTCACCATTATGCCATTCAGGTTAACCAACGCCCCAACAGCGTTTATGGACTTGATGAATCGGGTGTTCAAGGCCCACTTGGACCATTTTGTTATTGTATTCATCAATGAAATCTTAGTATACTCAAAATCTAAGGTGGAACATGGTGAGCACCTGAGAACGGTGTTGCAATTATTGCAGAAGAACCAGTTGTTTGCCAAACTCTCGAAGTATGAGTTCTAGCTCACTAAAGTGAGCTTCTTGGGACATGTAGTGTCTAAAGAAGGGACATCTGTGGATCCAATAAAAATTGAAGCGGTGGTAAATTGGACAAGGCCGGTTACAGCATCGGAGGTCAAAAGCTTTTTGGGCCTAGCAAGTTATTGCAAGAGGTTTGTAGAAGGGTTTTCTAAGATTTCAGCTCCGTTAACTAAGTTTTTTTTTTTAATGATAAAACTCCGTTAACTAAGTTGACCAGGAAAAATGAGAAGTTTGTGTGGACAGTAGAGTGTGAGGAGAGCTTTGTGGAATTGAAGAAGAAATTGACAACAACCCCTGTACTTACCTTACCGTCCGAAAATGAAGAGTTAGTGGTTTATTGTGACGCATCAAAGAGGGGTTTGGGTTGTGTCCTGATGCAAGAAGGAAGGGTTATTGCTTATGCGTCAAGGCAATTGAAGACACATGAAGTCAATTACCCAACTCATGATTTGGAACTTGCAGCAGTGGTGTTCGCTTTGAAGATTTGGCGACATTTCTTGTATGGTGAAAAATTTGAAGTCTTCACTGACCACAAGAGCTTGAAGTATATCTTCTCGCAAAAGGAATTAAACATGAGACAGAGGCGTTGGGTGGAATTCCTTGAGGATTACGCTTTTTTTTATTAATTATCACCTTGGCAAGGTGAATGTGGTGGCCAATGCCCTCAGTAGACAACCAGCTGCAAGATTGGCAAGCTTGATGAGTAAAGAATGGAAACTACTGCAAGGGTTTAGTGAATTGGGTTTGCATGTGCATTATAGGAAGGAGAAATCCCTGATTGCGAGTTTCAGAGCACAACCAACTGTTATGAGTCAGATTATGGCAAAGCAGTGTGGAGATCCTTTCTTGGAAAAAGTTAACTCTAACTTAGCTTCTCATCCAGATTTCTCAAAAGGGGAAGATGAAAGTATATGGTTTCGAGGAAGACCCTATGTTCCAAAGGATGTTGAACTGAGGAGAACAATTTTGGAAGAGGCGCACAACTCTAAGTATACTATCCACCCAGGTAGTACGAAGATGCACAAGAATCTGAAAGGAACCTTCTGGTGGGGTAACATGAAAAGAGTGATAGCAAATTTTGTGTCTACCTGCTTGGCATGTCAGCAAGTCAAGGCAGAGCACCAGAGACTGGGAGGGTTGCTTTAACCTCTTGAGATCCCGGAGTGGAAATGGGAAAATATCTCTATGGACTTTATTATGGGGTTACCAAGGACAAGAAGTGGCAGGGATGCTATTTGGGTTATAGTTGATCGACTGACTAAATCATCACATTTCTTGACCATTAAAGAAAATTGGTCTTTGGAGAAATTGGCAGAGATTTATGTGACGGAGATAGTTCGATTACATGGGGTTCCAGTGTTGATCATATCCGACCGAGACGCAAGATTCATCTCGGGATTTTGGAAAGGTCTTCAGAAGGCTATGGGGACAAGACTAGATTTTAGTACCTCCTTTCACCCTCAGACTGATGGTCAAATGGAGAGGGTTAATCAGATAGTGGAAGACATGCTCCGCACCTGCATTATGGATTTTCACGGAGATTGGGATAGACATTTGCCATTGGTGGAGTTCTCGTACAATAACAATTATCAGTCTAGTATTCAAATGGCTCCCTATGAGGCTTTGTATGGGAGGCCTTGTAGATCACCAGTGTGTTAGTTCGAGGTTGGAGAGGGAAAGCTCCTTGGACCAGAATTAGTACAGCAGATCGCAGATAAAGTTGCACTCATATAGGAGAGGATTAGATCAGCTCAGAGCAGACAGAAGAGCTATGCAGACAACAGACGGCGGAAATTGGAATTCCAAGAAGGCGGTCAAGTGTTTTTGAAAGTCTCACCTTTCAAGGGGATGATGAGGTTTGGACAAAAGAGCAAGTTGAGTCCAAGGTACGTTGGGCAGTATCGGATCACTCAGAGAGTGGGCAAGCGAGCTTATCGGTTGGCGTTGCCTGCAGCAATGTCAAGGATGCATAATGTATTTCATGTTTCTATGCTTTGGAAGTGCAATATAGATCCAACTCAGGTGATTGACCCAGAACCGATAGTCATTCAAGAAGATGGAACGTATGAAGAGGATCCTACTCAGATCGTTGATCGAAAGGAGCATACCTTAAGGGGCAAGGTGATTTCATTAGTTAAAGTGAAATGGTAACATCATGGAGCAGGAGAGGCGACATGGGAACGTGAGGAGGACGTAAGAGCAAAGTACCCAGAGTTTTTTGAATCAGGTATGATTATTTAAATTTGGGGACCAAATTTCTTTTAAGGAGGGGAGAATGTAGCGACCCAAAATTTTGGGCTTGACCCAAGAGCCAATTGAGTCTTTGGGTAGATCCATTAAGGGATCGTGGAGAAAAAACAAATGAAAAGAAGGAAAAGAAAAAAAAAAAAAAGAAAAAAAGGGGAAAGAGGGGAAGGGGAGAGGAATCGTGTCTGATTTCCTTCCCTATTTCTGATGGGGTTTTGGGTCTTATATACAAAGGAGAATAAGTCTTTTAGAATCATCCCATCTTGGCCTGAAGACTTCAAGCATAAGAGGAGCCAAAGAAGATTGGAAAAGGAAAAGAGAAGGGCTAAGAAGAATCACGGCTGAGGAGAGGAGTGAGGATGTCGGCTTGGTTGGAGGTAGGCTCCTTATTCTACGTTCTTTCCTTGTCATGGACTAGTGTTTAAGGTTTAAGAGTCCTTCAAAGGTTAGGATTACATGGAGGAAAATTCTAATTTGGGATCCATATTCACATATTTGAATGCATGACATGTAAATTAAATTCTGATTTGGGAGTCCATGTTCACACATTTGAATGCATGACATGTAAATAAAATTCTGTTTAGAGAATCCATGATATGCAATTCAAATTCTATTTTGGAGTTTCATCCATTAAAATTCTGCGGTTACGATTTAAATTTTGTTTTGGAGCTTCATCCATTAAAATTCTGCAGTTACGATTTAAATTCTGTTTTGGAGCTTCATCCAGTAAAATTTTGCAGTTAAGATTTAAATTCTGTTTTGGAGCTTCATCCAGTAAAAATTCTGCGCTTGCGATTTAAATTTTGTTTTGGAGTTTCATCCATTAAAAATTCTACAGTTGCGATTTAAATTCCGTTTTGGAGCTTCATCCATTAAAATTCTGCAGTTACGATTTAAATTCTATTTTGGAGCTTCATCCATTAAAATTCTGCAGTTACGATTTAAATTCTGTTTTGGAGCCTCATCCATTAAAATTCTGCAGTTACGATTTAAATTCTGTTTTGGATATTCATTCATTAAAAATTCTGCAGTTGCGATTTAAATTCTGGTTTGGTTTTATTCAATAAATTTTTGCAGTTGCATTTAAATT